>NC_061770.1:48593093-48810419 GCF_022458985.1 Mugil cephalus
ACGCAGCAACCCAACTGGTCTATGATATATGCAGGAGAGACAATCGTCCTCAGGTGTGAAATCGTGAATGGAACAGACTCAGAGTGGGAGTATGAATGGAGAACAACAAGCTCAATAAAACCTCAGAATGAGAATGAATACAAGATTATTTCACACAAATTGCACAACGGAGTTTACAGCTGTAGGGGCAGAAACACATCTGGACAGCAGCTCGTAACAGATTGGAGTGATGACTATAAACTGAGAGTCTATGATTGTAAGTCATTATTTACATTGATATGTATTTAAGTCATTCACACACACAAATAATTACCTCACATTACATTTCCTTATTCTGAAAACATTCTCTTCCAACAGGTAAACAACCTGTCCTCTCTGTGTCTCCATCATGGCTGAGTCCTGGAGCCTCAGTAACTCTGAACTGTAAGGTTAAGTATCCATCTGCAGGATGGAGGTTTTACTGGTATAAAGCTGTTCCTGATCTATCACACAAGTATCAATATTCCAACTATGAGCTGCTTCCTGGTAGCATCAATGGAACTGAACAAGATTCCTACATCATTGATGGACAGACACACACAGCAGGATATGTGTGTAGAGCTGGAAGAGGAGAGCCAGTGTTTTACACTAATTACAGTCGACCTCAGTTTGTCTGGTCTGGAGGTCAGTTTGTATTTTTATTTTACTTATTTTACACAGAGACATATTTATTCAGAATGAGTTTGACTGAGCACAGTTGTGTAACATTTCTAAACTCAGACATTCTACACGAATCCAAAGTTAACTTCAGCGACGAATATTAAACTACATTAAAACATTGATAATCAAAGATCTGTCTTTAAATTAATTCATTTGTTCACCTCTTTAACATAACAAATCCCAAATCTGATCTAATCCATCTGATAGTAGGAACACTGAGCATGTAAAATCCTATGGTTCAAGGATTCCACACACGTTAAGAGTTGATTTCCTCTTTGTTCTTTTGTCCTCAGGTGTGAACTCAACCGTGTCTTTCACAGTGAATCCTGACCGAGACCAACATTTCTTCAGAGATTCTGTCAAAATGAGCTGTGAGGGAAACTTCACAGAGTGGAGAGTGATGACATATAAATATGTCTTGACGCATTTACGCTGTGAAATAATTTCTGCATCTACATGCACCAACAGTTTATGGTGGGATGGAGTGTACTGGTGTGAATCTGCATCAGGAGAGTTCAGCAATGCTGTTAACATCACTGTACAACGTATGTTCATTCATCCTTATCTACAAGGTTCCTTATCTCCAACTAATATGTGGATCATGTAGAGAAATGAATGTTTTATCACCCCGTTTATTGTGATTGACAGATATCCAGAACTACCATTTCAATTTGTAACACAACAAATGAATTGTGTAGACAAACCACTTGTTGACAAGTTATCATTTTTACCCACCATATTTCAACATTCTTCTTTCTTTTCCATATGAAACTGATCCATCCTAACAGATCTACCCCAACCTGTCCTCTCTGTGTCTCCATCATGGCTGAGTCCTGGAGCCTCAGTAACTCTGAGCTGTGAGGTTGAACATCCATCTGCAGGATGGAGGTTTTACTGGTATAAAGCTGTTCCTGATCTATCACACAACTACACAACCCACAAGTATGAGCTGCTTCCTGGTAGCATCAATGGAACTGAACAAGATTCCTACATCATTGATGGACAGACACACACAGCAGGATATGTGTGTAGAGCTGGAAGAGGAGAGCCAGTGTTTTACACTCGTTACAGTGATCTTCAGTTTGTCTGGTCTGGAGGTCAGTTTCTATGTTTGTTTGTTGTTTGGATAGTTTTTGATCTCCATCTACATCACTGTACAGTTTATAGATCCCATACACAAGTGTGTAACCCTGCTAACCTACCTGTAATGGGTGAGGACCAAAAGTAAAGCTTCATGTAGTTAGCTGAGTAGTGAGCCAGTGTCTAGATTTGTGGAGGTAAATGCTGTGCTGTGCAACAGTGAGGTGGAAAGACCACAGGGCCAGGGATGAACCTAAGTTTAAAGTTGTATTAAGATATGAAGAAAAAAAAATTATCTATCAATGTATATATTGTTTTACAACTTAACAGCCAGCATTTCTACGAAATGAAAACACATATTTTCTTTTCTATGAAACAATTAACATGAGCATAACACTCCAATGCTTGGCACTGTTCTGCAAAGTAGTTTCCGTCAAGTCATACAGTTTTGTCAGTTGGATCCTTTACGTTTGAAATGTCTTGTAGTCAGGGAGTTTTTCCAAGTTCCAGTAAGCGTCTTTTGTTCTTCTGGGTGCACCCTATTTGTAACAAGTCAACATCAGGATGATGTTATGTCAAATCTTACCTCACCAGTGAACTCTCTCTCCCTCTGATGATTGAAGTAATCAGAAACTGTAAACCTGGATAAGTTGATTGTACTTAAACCATTTGTGTCAAGTGATTGCCTCAAATGGTTTAAGTTATTGACAGTAGAAAAAATCAATCTGTTTAAGTATAGTCAACTTAAATGTACTATAGTCAGATCTATAGTCAGTCACAATAGAAAAGTATAGTGGAGTCTACTTAAAAGTACAATAGTCAAAACTTAACATTATAAGTCAAATACACTCAATTCTAGTTTCATTAAAAATATGATTATTGCATTTTAAAATATTATATTTGGAAAAATTAATTCCAATGAAATTATTCTTTTGTCAGTGACCACACAATGCATGTACATTTTATTTATTTTATTTAGACACACATCAAAGCAACAGATATGTATTAACAATGATTCTGTGTGACATACCAGATGCAAATCTAAAATAAACCTCGTTTTCATAAAATTATTAAAATGGGTCTTTGCCAACAGTATATTCTTACTTTTTGCTTCAGATATTACCTTACAGTACTAAGAGGAGGATATTCAGGTTAACAGGAATTAGTCTACAATCAGCTGTGTGGTCTTTTCAATGTTCATAATTCACAGTGGTTTTATTTTAGATAATTTTGTGTAAACAAGCTATTAGAGGCATTTTTGTGTCATCATGTATAAGTGTCTGTCGTGGTCCATTCATTCTGTGGAGCCGCCACAAACTATGCATCAACTGGAAGTTCCAACAGCAGCCCCTCAGTGCTTTAGGCTTTTTGTTTTTGCAGAATTCAAGTGACTATACAAGCCCTTTAAATTTTAGCATAATTTACAATATTAAATGCAGTTATTCATTTCCTCTTGCTAACAGTGAAAGCACATTATAAAGTTAGAATCCACTTAAGTTTAATAAAACATCTTCATAAATGCTAATTATCATAACCCAGCATCCCAAATAAACAAAACATAGGAGGATGGAAAAACACCAGTCAAACACCAATCAAAAAACTTTATTCGCCGAACACAGACGCATCATCCCCAAGAATGACTGGAAGTCCTCTCAGGACAAGGCATCTAATGGCTGTTGGCTCAGTGCTCTGTAAAGAGATTTTACACAAGAAATATATCTTATATCAGTTTACTTGTTCATATAGAGACGTACCACAAGAGAAGGTGGGAGAATTAGTTTTTGTAATAGGTATGAACTAATCATCAGTATCATTACAAGAAAAAACAGAAATATCAACCCACCGGTGTCTGTTGTACCAGGTCAGCTAACTGCTTGCCTATCCGACCTGTCTTCCGCTTGTATATTTTCTATCAAGCTTGGACACAAAACATCAAGAACACCAAAGAAATCTTCTTCAAGATTTCTACCAACAATCCTGTTTAACTCCAAGTACACCTGAAACATATGAAATAGAGTTACCTATAACACTAGTAAACCTCTCTGCACATGTTGTCCTATGATGTATGAAACACAAAAAAGACAAAACATGTACTACTAATACTACTTTAAACTACATCAAATAATTTAATTTAAACTACTGTTGCAAAACTGTATGTAGAAAACACACAAGTACAAATGCAATTGTCCAGTGCTCAAAATTTACTTAAGTCATCCTCAAATTTACACACATTCAAATGTACACGTTTCAAACTAGAAATGTTCCAGCAGTTTCTAATACTTGAACAGAGAAAACAACCTCAGGCACTAATGATATCCTCTTTACAGCAGGCAAATGTCCTTTAAAAGCATCCAAATTTGCTAAAAGCAGCAAAATGCAGGCGTATTGTCCAAGGAGCATGCAAAGTGCAAAGACTTTAAATTGCTCTGTGTAAATTAGAAAATGGCGCAACTTTCTCTGTAGCTGTCAACGGACAAACACAGACTTGTCTTGAGTTTTGAGCCAATCACAATAGGGCAGCACTGTGGCCTGAGGTAAAACTTGATAGTTTAAGTATATTAAACTTACAAAAGTGAGTACACCCAATGGCTGTCTCATATACTCTTCATATACTCATACTGTTTAAGCAATGCAATAAAACTAATGCTCAAAAGTGGCATTAACTCAAACTGTTTGCATAAAATGAGCTTTCAGGTAATGTGGCCAGTGCCATTAGCTTCACTGACAATGACTCATCAAGACGGTCCGTACACAATAAGAGGTTACTTCTACCTTCCACTCGCCTGCACGTGTGTTGCTTGATGCTTCTCTCGCTGCTCTGGTGTGTGCTTACTACCACAATTGCTAAGTGAAAAGGGTGGGAATTGCCGCCTATAGCATTTCCTTATTGCATGGTTCCACCAGTAACAATAAAGAAACTTGACAGGCACTTATATGAACCAGATAGCTTGAAGTAAGTATAGTTTGGTGAACTTTAAAGTAGTAGGAATAATAATAATAACATGAATACTTGTTTAATTCTTCTTAATAAATTAAGGAAGTTTTGTTTCTACTGGGTTGCAAGTGCATGTGTTCTATAAGTAGGCTGATTGCAAAAATCATCACTCCGTCATTACTGTGATCCAGCTGCATCATAATAACATTTTCTTTGTGCAGCACCAAGGCCTGAAAGATTTTCATTTGCCATGCGACTGTTGACTGGGGTCCTTACTGGAATTGTACTGGTTGTTCTCCTGCTCCTACTGTATCTCTTCATTAAGTCCAAGGGTGAGAATATCACAATTCTTAAATCTGAAATGCTTTTATCTTAACAAACAAATAATCATTTGCTTTTTTTCAGGTTCGTGCAGAAACAGGTTGGTAACGTTCTCTTTTTTTCATTTTAAACAAAACCTAACAATTAATTGACTCAAAGCTTCCTGTTTCCTTTTCAAATCACTACTGTACAACATGCTTTAGGTCCTCCCAGTCCCAGAGCATCAACCT
The DNA here is from genome assembly GCF_022458985.1 of Mugil cephalus. NCBI lineage: Eukaryota > Metazoa > Chordata > Actinopteri > Mugiliformes > Mugilidae > Mugil > Mugil cephalus. The sequence continues at coordinate 48,598,359 of NC_061770.1, forward strand.
GGACCACCAGGTCAACAAGGAGGAAACTGAGGAGCATCCATACTGCTCTCTTGGTGAAGGTCAGTCTTTCTGAAAGTTTCGTGGACTGTTTCTAATATTAAAGTGTTTTTACTGCTTCAAGTGGAGCTTCTTCAAGTGTATTACTTCAAAACTTGCATTGGAGCTGCTCTTGAAGAGTAACACCCTCTAAGCTGCTGGTGCAGGGAGTCCTTACAGACCTTTAACACCTCACTGAGCCAGGCGGTCACTAAATGCATCAAAGCCACAACAATTACACTTGTGCCAAAGACAGTATCACCCTCCAGCTACCGTTACAGTGACAGCTGTCATCATGAAGTGTTTCGGAACATTAGTCATCCAACACATCAGATTCATCAAATCCTTTCTTCATGGACTCGCTCTAGTTTGCATATGTATATGGGAGAATGTATCTCATAGACTTTAGTTCAGCATTCAGTACAATGATCCTGCATCATAGTCATTTGGCCAGCTCAGCCCCTGTGCAACTTGTTGCTGGACTGTCTAGCCCCATCATGCCGAACACAGGGGTGTTCCCCAAGGGTCTGTGCTCAGACTTCTACTCTTCACACTATTGACACCAACGTATAGCACCAACCGCTTCATGAAGTTAGTAGACGACACAGCAGTTGAGGTTCTCATCATCAACAATGAGACAAACTACAGGACTGAGGCGAGCCCCACACGGTGCGGCAATGACAGCCTCGCTCTAACTATGGAGAAGATAAAAGAGACTGATGTTGACTTTAGCGGAGAACACCTAGCACCTTCCTCCAATCATCAACAGTGCTGCAGTACAGCCTCTGTTTATTCCTCAGATACTGGAACCCATTATATGTGTAGGGGAAATAAATTATTAAACAATTAAGTCTAATAATTGCACATAACAGTACAGGGATCATCTATTTCCAGCTCACAATGACATTTCTGACAATGACTTAAGTAAAATATGTAGTTTATTTACAAAAATTATAAACAATATGATGAATAATATAGCAGTTGGAGTAAAAGAAAATAAGGACACAAACGGAATCTACTTTCTTAAATTAAAGCTTTAGATTTGTTTAAGGTTCGTTTAGTCTTATCACACGCATCAACTCTGCGCAAACATGACGGTGATGGTCTACTTATGGAAAGTCCTTGGATGCCGCTCCGTAAAACTGGATTGGGGACCCAACGCTGTTCCGGTGAGCTCCAGGCGGGGTACCGAGGCGTTGAGAGAAGATTCATCCAGGTCCGGACCTCAGCGTCGGTTACAGATGGAGTCTTCCTCATTGTCACTTAGACAAAGTGGCACTTCTGAAGTTGCCGTGTGGCAGAGTCTGATGACGTGTTATTAATCAAGTAATGAAATTAAAAAATACTTCCGATGGCCGGTCGAAAATATCTACAAAAATATTATTAATGCGTAACTGTCTGGATAGTTAAAGTAACGTTCAGCTTGTACTTTGAAAAGGTCGAGCATTAAATATGGCGAGGTTGAATTGAATAATTCAAAAATAAACTTAAACACGCCAACTGTCGGGCAATAAAAACTTGGAAATAAAAGTAAAAATTATCACGAAGACAAAAAAAATTTAGACAGAACGGAGACAAAGAGAAGACTGAAAAACAACTGAGATGGAGAAAAAACTACTTGAAAGAGAACTGAGCAAAGACTGGCCAGTAGATAGTTTATCACCACGTCTCTACAGGGTGTGTCCCTTTGTTGTGAAACTGGTCTTCGGGCCTTATGGTAATTTACATGACAATGCTTTCATTTCAAGAGCATTAAATAATGGTTTTACTTCTCACAATGTTAAACTCACACATAGGATGGGAGAGACATGGAATCAAACACTTTCAAACATCATGTTGGTATGAAAACACATTATCACAAACATTCATTCATTTCTATGACTTTCCTCAGGATCCTAATTCATACGATTAAATAATATCTATAAGAAAGAAAGGTAGATTATATTCGGGCTAGGCTAACCAGTGTTGCTTTGTAGAATATAGACTTATTAAAACACTATAACAGTAATACTCAGTAGAACATTCGAAAGATATTACCTTAGCCAGACGCTGGTTGGCAGTATGGCTCCATGGTAGAAACTTATGATGAAAATACTAAAAAGGCTAACTTCTTAAAATTTTGGCCTAGAAATGTCTCATTTGGATTTTTTGACCTCTGATTTTCACTGACCCGTAGGTGATGGTTGTCTCTATGAATCAGTCAGCGGCTTTGAGGATGCTGGAAATGGTGCAGTATATATTTTTCCATGACTAGCATTCAGAAATAATGAATCGAGTTTTGTCCCAAACTGACTGACAATGAAAACTCTGTAATCTTCTTATTTTTAGCTAATGATCCAGAGAACATCTGTAACAACAATGGTGATCTGGATCCACTTTCCACCACAGGTAATTTAAATTCACCTGATGTTTGTACCTCCTCACATCACAAACAACATTTATCCAGCCTGCTGTCACGAAGCATACTGTGGTTTCAACACTTTCTTTGGCTATCACAGACACACATCTCTGCAACAGGAACCGCTGATTTGTGATCATTCTGACTAGAGTTATCCTGTCCTGGTTGCTAAGTTACTAAAGATTCTGATCACTTATGAATGTTTAAGTTTCATTAATTGATAGATCTGATCTGGTCTCCCATCTGGATTCTATACTGACTTAAGTGAAACGTGTGCTTTAGAAATTTTAAATTTTTTTCATTTCAGGGCTATAAAGAGAAGAGCATCATCAACAAAACAAGAGAAGTTCAGATAACACCAAGCTGTGGTACTTTTGAGTTCCAATCCCTCAGTTTTGGACTCTCTGTATTTTTTTCTTCAGTTTTTAAACGTAATGTATAATTCTACATTGAACAGCTTCAAGCTTTGATGTTCCAAGGCATGAATGTTAACAACCTCTGACTCCTCTGCACTGCCTTGTAAAATGGATGGAGAGTGAGAGAATACTGTGTAACGTTGGCTGCAATTTTGACATGGTGATAGCGCAGTAGTAGTTAAGCAATACAACTCAGAGTCAGGCATCAACAGCAACCATGTTCACGTCCTGTAAAGTGAACTGCTTTGCAAAGAAGTTTTTATAATATGTGAATTGAGAGTGAGATTAAAGATAAAATTTGTTTATAATGGACAGACCGAGAGAAATTATTAAATGTTGGTTGGATTTTTTGTTATGCTGATGACACAGTTTTTTTATGGTAAACCTATTTTCTTGTTTAGCATCAAAGGCTCTGATTGCAACCCTTGTATCATGTATAAGGAACTATTACATAATATTTGTGTTGTAATGTATCTGTCTCTTCACAAGTGCAACGTAATTGCGTTTTAAGAACATGAATTAACAACATTTTCTTCATATAAGTCTTCTTATAAATATAATCATAATGAATCAACATGAATTTGTCCTTTTATAAATGCATAGAAGAAAATAAAATCTATGGAAAATCTTTCTTTGGTGCATCACTTTCATCTCCAATTTTACCAAAGTAATAAAATATATATTATCATATATATATTGGACCTGTTTACTTTTACTCTGCTAATGAAATGCTCATCATTTCCAGCTCAAACAGCTGACGTAGTCTATGGAGCTGGCTGCTACTCTAGAAACACATTCTCTGTAGGTCTCAGTATGAGTTGTACCCACTGATACTGGTCAGTGGTGTCTCACTTTGTGATTTCCTCGGCTGATTCGCTTAGACCACATTTGTGTGACAGCCATTTACAATTAGTAATAACAATTATTCAATACTGACAAGTAAAGAGAGTACAAGACACAGTCAAACGATATGTGTGCATCTGAACAAGACTTTAGGTTTCAGTAAACACTCCAGTTTGCGTAATGTGAAGCAGCAAAGCCACACTTGTAGCTGAGAGGATGATGAATGCCTATCTCAGGAAGGAAATGAAATTGACTTGTGGTTATAACCCTGATAAGACGCACATTTATTAGTGTTTGCTACAATATTAATGCACAACATCTGCACGGTAGCGTCTGCTGGAAGGACATCAAGCTGTGAATTCACAGGTGAGATGTTTATTAACTTTAAACCCATTAGTTATATGTTTGTTGTCTGGAAAATAGCAGAGTTGTAGACTAAAAGCTTTCACACAACTGGAACCAAGAACATTACAACTGTAGCTGTTATTTTTGTGTGAAATTTTATCGTCAACAGTCGTCTTCATTTGATGCGGTTTCAGTGCTGGGTGTGAGGATGAGACACACTTTGTGCAGTGTTCTGGTGCTGTTCTGTGAGTGGATCATTCATTTGAAGCAAATTGCCTTCAACTCAAATTAAAGTATTTATTTCTTATATAAAGGGTGATTTGTTTCATATCTGCCTGCTATTAAATCATATACACTTTTGATGATGCTACTTGTCTGTAGTTACCTGTGTTTATTTAATTATTATTTAATTTCCGTCATTTTAATGACATCTAATGAGGCATCCATCTCTATTTTAGTGCTGAACAGACTGCTCTGTGGTCACAGTCAAGGTAATGGATGATTTTATCTTTTTCTTTTCATGCAAAACTAGCAAATAATACTTGAAACCACCACAGATGTCTAGAGCTGAACAGTTCTAAAGCTGTGCCATCCATAGGTCAGGTGGAAATAATAATGTGTCATAACCAGCTTTAAATTTCTGGACCTGTTATAATTTATATGTCCTTTTCAAACAGTGGCACATAGAGCGGTTGTGACGCAGCAACCCAACTGGTCTATGATATATGCAGGAGAGACAATCGTCCTCAGGTGTGAAATCGTGAATGGAACAGACTCAGAGTGGGAGTATGAATGGAGAACAACGAGCTCAATAAAACCTCAGAATGGGAATGAATACAAGATTATTTCACACAAATTGCACGAGGGAGTTTACAGCTGTAGGGGCAGAAACACATCTGGACAGCAGCTCGTAACAGATTGGAGTGATGACTATAAACTGAGAGTCTATGATTGTAAGTCATTATTTACATTGATATGTATTTAAATCATTCGCACACACAAATAATTACCTCACATTACATTTCCTTATTCTTAAAAGCAATCTCTTTCCAATAGATCTACCCCGACCTGTCCTCTCTGTGTCTCCATCATGGCTGAGTCCTGGAGCCTCAGTAACTCTGAGCTGTAAGGTTAAGTATCCATCTGCAGGATGGAGGTTTTACTGGTATAAAGCTATCGCTGATATATCAAACAAGCATGGCTGTACGTCTTACAGCTATGAGCTGCTTCCTGGTAGCATCAATGGAACTGAACAAGATTCCTTCATCTTTGATGGACAGACACACACAGCAGGATATGTGTGTAGAGCTGGAAGAGGAGAGCCAGTGTTTTACACTGATTACAGTCGACCTCAGTTTGTCTGGTCTGGAGGTCAGTTTGCTTGTTTTTATCTTTGTTATTTTGAGATATATTTATTGATATTTATTATATTTATTGAGATAGATAGATAGATAGATAGATAGATAGATAGATAGATAGATAGATAGATAGATAGATAGATAGATAGATAGATAGATAGATAGATAGATAGATAGATAGATAGATAGATAGATAGATGTTGGCCTAAAATAAATCTACACATTAAACTGTACAGTAATTTATTATTTCAGGTAAACAAACACTGAGCATGTCAAATAACATTGTCCTAACTTCAGAGACACTTTTAAAGTTCCTGCTATTTCTTTTTCTTTAATCAGGCTTGAACCCAGCAGCATCTCTCAAAGTGCACCCTGACAAAGAGCAGTATTTCTACGGGGAGTCTGTCTCCCTAAGCTGTGAGGGAAGCTCGACCGAGTGGAGAGTGATGAGGTTCACCGATACAGGCCTATGGTGCCGTTGCTATGAGTGGGGCAAGATGAGCGGAGCAACCTGCTCCATCCACAGTTTAGAGTACATTGACGCAGTGTACTGGTGTGTGTCTGGATCAGGAGAGTTCAGCAACGCTGTTAACATCACTGTACACAGTATGTTCAATCATCCTTTTCTACAAGGTTTCTTATCTCCATGTAGTATCTGGATAGAGAAGTGGTTCACCAGCCTCTTAACTGCAAAGTTAAACGAGGAAATCAAGAAACGTACCACTGCCTCACATATTTTTCACTTTTGGGACTTCTTTACTAAAAATCAAGAACAACGTTAAGGCTAAATGATGAAATAATGTAATAACAGCATCAGCTCTACTTAAACATATAAAACTTAATACATAAAAGCGACTTCTTTCCACAGCACAACAGGTGGAAAGCTCTTCGCTTGTGGTGACACCGTCCACTGCTGTCCTTGCTGGAATATTACTTGTTGTTCTCCTGCTCCTGCTGTATTTCTTCATAAAGTCCAAGGGTGAGAATCGTGTGAAATTATTTAAATGTCATACCAGTAAAGAGAAGGTTAACATATTGCATTAAAAATGTAATTTCTTTTTCCAGATCCATGCATGCGACTCAGGTTGGTTGCAACTCTCTCCTCATTTTACTCCTAATGGAATAATTTCTGTGCATAATATTACAATTTACTATTAAATTCACTACAATGTACTTTAGGTCCACACACATGCAGAGCACCCACCAGGGCCACCAGGTCAACAAGGATGAAACTCAGAGTCATGTTTACTCTTCTCTTGGTGAAGGTCAGTCTTCCAGAATGCTTCCACAGCTGATTCTACATCATTTCATTTCAAATACTACATCTGTATGTTCAAGGATATTCTTTCAAGATCAACATTACTTTAACTGCATATTTAAACAAGTCAGGTAATTAAAGAGTGTCCCAGTCAAACCTTTAAAACTTGAATTTCTTTGACCTTGTAGGTGATGGTTGCATCTATGAATCAGTCGGAGGTTTTGAAGATCCTGTAAATGAGATAGAGTATGTATGCTTTTTCTCATTTCTCCTCATTATGGAATTCAATTTTTGCCACAAATCCATGGCAACCCACCTCCACTGGCTCATAGCCTCCTCAACTCTGTCTTCCTACAGGACAGTTAGTTCAATAAAATACACTACACCAGGTCCGGTCTCAATCGAGTGCTCACTATCTGCGCTGGGATGACCAGCTGTTCGTTTATGTCGACTCTCAGCTCCCAGACTCCACCTACCCTTGCCTGCCCTGCACCTGTCTGGCCTTTTCTCCCTCCTGTACATACACTAGAACACAGTGAGCAGGCAGCATCCTCCCCTAACCACTGGTTTAAGTTCTGGGTCTGGGGAAAGGGCAGCACAGGGCAGCCCTATCATAAATCTAATCCTACTAGCCTTCCTGTTCCACAGCTCTCTCCAATGCAACTTCCTTTTCTCTACACTCTCCCAGTTCACCCACTGTCCTTGCTTAGCCTGCGACACTGCCTTAATAAATCTTACTGCTTCCTCTTGCCCATGAATCGCCAACACCACTCAGCTGCTGATGCCTTGCTCCACAGAGGTTTACCTACATGTTAGTCTAATCATTTATATGCTACATATTATATGTAGATAGATCACTTTGTTTGATTCGGTCACTGTAAAAGTAGCCCCCAATATTAGAGTTTCAATTTCAATTAACAGATTTATGAGAGAATTCTTCTGTTTTCTCATAAGTCTGTCTCAAACTTCTTCTGTCATTCCATCTGCCTGATCCCTAAAAAGAGAATTTGACAAAACTGACCATTTTGTGTAAATGCATTTACACAAATGAATGTTTATAATTTTGTGTATTTAGTACCACTTTATCCTTGTTTTTAACTTATTCACTCACTCATTTTCTTTTTGTTCCAGCGCTATAAAGAGTAGTGCATCATCGGCAAAACATGAGAAACCCAGATGACCACATGTGTTCATGCTGAGGTACTTTTGACATCTGGCTTTCATGTCAATCTACAGAAACTGAGATTGCAGGACTTGTGGTGAGGGTAACTGTTGTATGATTTATAATGCCACATGAAAATGTTGATTTAATTTGTTTAATTTGATGGTAAACATCTTGTCTACTTAGGATCATAATAGTTGTACAAAGAGTTCATGGTATATGTATTGAAATGTATCTGTCTTTTTACATAAGTCGGATGTGCATTTCTGAAGCAAGAACAATTGACCTTTTATGAATAATACTTCTACTCTATGATTGCCTCATGCCTGCAGGTTTCCATTTTCCGCCACTAGATGGCATCCTGTAGTTTTGCTCTCAGTCCCTCTGTTAAATACACCAATCAGGCATAACATTATGACTTAAGCTAATATTGTGTAGGTCTCACTTGTGCCTCCAAAACATTTGTGACTCATCAAAGAATGGACATGGGCCTCCTGAGGGTGTCCTGTGGTGCCTGGTAACAGAATGTTATTAGTGTGGGTCTTTGGGTTCTCCAAAAAGGCGTTGAATAACTTTGGGTTCCATGAGTTGAGGGGAGGGTCCTCTTTGGATCATCCCACAGATACTTGATCAGTTTGGGATCTAGTGAATCTGGAGGCCAGGTCAACCCCTTGTACCTTTTTAGTTGTTCCTAAAGTGTGTGTGTGTCTGTGTGTATACTTCTCGTCTCAGTGGTTTTAATGATGTGGCTGATCAGTATATGTGCAGATGCATTTTCAAGAGTATGATTCCTAATGTGATTCATAATGTTATGATATGTACTGTTGTACTTAAAAGTTATTGCATCTTGTTCTGGTGAATGTAAGTAGCAGCAGCTTCACCTTACTAGATATCTGGTTCGTGTTTCAGAGCATATAAAGACCTGATTCTCATTTTGAGAACTTTGTAACCATTTCATGAGCTATTTTCCTGAATGATAATATGGATATTTCACCCTGCTGAAGCTTTCAAATAAACAAAATAGAAAATGAGCTTGTCTACATCCACTTACTTCTGACTCCAGAAGCGAGAAGCTGTTGGCACCACCGACAGAACTGTTTGTGATGAAGTGTTGAGCTTTTGTACTCATTTTTTTCTGTCAATCTGTATTAGCCTTCTCACATATCTGCTATTTCAAGATATAACAGTAACATGTGTATCATGATTTTCAAGCCCACATTCAAAATGGGTGGAGAGAATACATAATGTTGGTCAGGATAGAGAGGAGGAGCACAGCAGGAGGACGGACATCATCATCCCCTATGTAGCTGATGTATTGGAGAAACTAAAGATTATTTTCAGGACGTACTGCATTACAATTTATTTCAAACCTGGTCCACCCCAAAGACAAAACACCCAGGCAAAAACAGAGTGACGTAGTTTATGCTGTTCAGTGCAGTGAGGAATGTAGGCTACAGACTTGTACAGTGGGGAAACCAAACAACCCATCCACAAACACATGTCCCAGCACAGGAGAGGCAGCTCATAAGGGGACAATTCAGTGGTCAACTATGGAGTGCCGTTTGTAAAGTTGCACATGTTAAAGTGAACACGTAACATTTAATAAATGTACTAAATCTAAATACTGAATCTAAATGTTAAATGTAAATATTACATTTAAATCTAAACATTAAATATTAATTTTAAATATAAATGTGAAATGTAAATATGAATGTTAAATGATTTGACATTTAGATTTATATTTAACATTTAAATTGCACTCCTCACCTCGTCAGTACAGCCAGCAGGCTGTGTCAGCGCTTCATTACTGAATCCGTTGCGCTCGTTTACTGAGATAAAACCTGAACCAATGAAACTCCAGTCCACGTTTTCACTGCTACCGGCATCTTCTCGCATACCGCACAACTGCACGCACACACACGGTGCTGCTGACGTACAGAAGGTGGGGGACACGGCAAAATGTGGACTTTGTTGTTTTAAGCTACTGAAACTAAATATCTGTATTTTTCACCTTGTGTGTCTCTACATAGCCAATGCTAGCACACTGTGAAGAGGGAAACATTTCTGTCTGACCACTAAAGTAAGGAGAGCATCACTTGCAGTATTTTACAATTATGAACCATCTTATGCCAGGGTCACTTTCAAACTAATCCTAAATTCAATGTGATTTATTTGTTAAGGCATAGACCACCAAAATAATTTTGAAATTTGCAAATGACGGTGCTATATAGCAGTGTGGATGGATGCTTTTGTAAACTGGTTTAAGATGCTTGGCTAGTTATGCATCAGGTCAGATATGTTCACTGCCAGTGTCCTAGTGTAGCATAATTCTTTATAATTCCATATTATATTATCATGTTTCTTTTATTCATTCAAGTATTTGAGCCAGTGAGACCACCATATTTGCCGGTAGACTCATACTGTAGTTGTTTGATTAGCTAAACTGATTGTGTCTAACTATTCAGATGCTGTATGAACATAATTTTGACAATGAAGTGGACTTTTTCAAGGGGTATGCTGAGGTCAGTTTGACAAAAAATAAAAATGATATTGAAATCCATGTTTAGAATTAGTAATCATGACATTTTATGAATTTAACAGTAGTACAGTCAGGAGCAGCAGCAGCCTAGCCCTAGCCCCCAGCAGCAACGGTTAGGGTCAGGAGGAGGTGTTGAAGTGAGGATCCAAGTGCGGAACTAAAGATGTGGCCGGGTCTTCAAACAAAAAGTTTTTAATGAATACTTCAAGAACAAATTTCCTTTTATATTTGCATAAAATCAATGTGAGATATAATCAAGTAGGCCATAAGTTGATAAAATATGTATTAAGCCGATGGTGCAAGGTTTGAGAGATAATGGCCGTTGAGTGAAGAAGGGCTCCCTCTCCTTACAAAGGCCAATTTAACCACTGGTTATATCTAAATGTTAAATGTAGCGCTAGGTGTAAGTAAATGTTTAGCTAATATGCTAATTCATGGTCAGCAGAAGTACCAAAATAAAAGCTTTGTTTAATTATCTGGGTGGGGAGGACTGTGGTGGTCTCCTCTTTCGGCGGTTTAGCTCTCCATGCTGTCCTTCACCGATTGCCAGCATGTCCCGGGATTTGGCTGAAAATATTGACAGAGCAGTTTTGGCAGCAAAGTTTTAGTTACACAACCAGGGGCTGCCACGGTGACACAACCAAGCACAGAATCACCAGAGGACCTGGTAAGTTTATTTTCTAGCACACATTTTCTAATCCAACACATCGTTTTAGGCAAACCAGCAGAAAGCGTTCAAAGGAATATGAATTTAACTCTTTTCCGAGCCATAACAAAGAATCAAACCGAGTCAATAAAAATGTCTTGTCATATCAATCGCTCCGTGTCTTTGAATACCATTCCAAATGTTTTTTTTTTTATCATTACTTTTGTTTCTGCACTTCTCAAAAATAATAAATAATCACAAGTGTTGCCTGCTAAAGTATGATCACATTTGTTTAGAATTTTTTGATTAGGTTTTAATGTGTTAGCTAAATTGAAAGAGAATCTGTATATTTCTCAGTTTGAAAATACTTTCTCTGTTTTGTGAGTTTGGGTTTAAACCATACACTATAAATTGTGTTTAAGCCTGACGAATTGGCTTATTGGCTTAATAGTTAGTTTTCTGACGGTAGGTGGCGGTGTGATGGCCGTGCAACTGTAGCCCACCATCGACCCTTTGTTCACCTTTTGCTTTGTTTGCTGAGCACCAGTCAGAAGGCTACTACCCTTTGCCATGTCCTGACATCCTATGTTACTGTTGCTAATTTCATTTACTTTTCGGGGTTCCATCCCCGTAGAAACACATTAATAACAGGTAAAGAAGAGGCGAGAAAGGTAATGTTAGCAACTGTGCTAACGTCAGCAGGCAAATGTCAAGCCTTTTTTTTCCCCAGTTTTCATATCTTTTGTTATATAAAGTTTTACTCACACTTTTTTTTTCTTAAGGAAACACAATTACAAGTTTGACGTCTAACTAAATCTTCAGCTTTTCCTTTTTTTAGAGACTGGACCTTTGCATGGTTTGATTTACAAAACAACAGTTAGGGGGGAGGATAATGTGCACTGCCAGTTGTGTTGTTCAGGTGCTTGCGATGCAAAATTCATAAAAGATGACAATGCTGCACACTTTTCTCCAAGTAAAAAAAACAAAAAAAAAACAGATTTATTATGGACAATGTTTCAGCACAGGGCCTCTGTAAAGGCTTTTTGTGTCTCATGTGTTACCTAGCAACATGAACATAGGTTAGTCTTCTGGTTAGTAAAGGTCACATGACATCTCTGTCATTGTAAATAGAAATGTACTCCCAACTTAAGCTGTAAAAAACACAGTTAAAAATGGATTTTGTGAATTTGAGATCTAAGTCCATAGTACTTTACAGTATGCCTTATTGGTAATGACCATTCTTGTCTTTTGTTGTCAATCGATGCATACAGTGGCATTTCCCCCAAGTGAAGGTGAGATTGACTATGAGGAGACATCAGTATGACAGATACACTTAACACTTATTTGTCATATGTGTTTTATGCACAGTATTGTAACTTCATGTTTTTGCTTTTTTATTTAGTTTTGTTCTTTGTGTTTTACACTTTTTTTAATCCTCATACTTGATTTTAAAATTATTACGTTATTACCATTATTGACAGTGTCCTCATCAAAAACGCCTAGAAAATGGCATGTTAATATTTTTTTATTTTTAACTTTTTTTTTCACTTAAATCATTTAATCCACTTTAGTACTAATCACAAATATCAAAAGTTAGATTTTTTTCTGACTTTTGTGAGTGTTTGTGTTTGTGATGTGATCGAAAAAACAAACACATTCGAATATTTTCGATAATCTTAATGCAAAGTGGACTTTTCTTGGGGGAATTGTTAGAGCCATGGACGTGTCAATGAGTAGTAGTAACACTGATAGATTTTTATTTATTTATTTATTTTGCAGCACCAGATTTAAAAAATCTCTCCCATTAAAACCCGTTAGTTATGCACTTGGGCTTTTTGTTACGTTCAGACCTATGCTCTCTGTCTTTCAAGTAAGAGGATGAAAGGTATAGTTGAAAACCCTTAATTACACACACACACAAACAGACACAGACAGACAACCAGGTCCAGTAGCTTGTCCACAAACATACACAGACATCAACATAACACACCAACAAAATCACCAGAATAAACCGTGCAAAAATCTGTAAATGTGTGTGGAAATGTGTATAGGGCTGTACTAACATGTTAATGTGAATTACCATCTGAAAACAATTTACTAATGTTGGTGCCTGATGTTGTCCAAACTGGACTGCACTGTGTTGCATGTGCGCCTCTCAACAATAGTCCCCAGTCAGTCCAGCTTCCTGCCAATCAGAGACCCAGTCTTCTTAACCAGTCTGTCCACTCTCTTAGAGTTCCTTTGAGTCATGCTAAATTTGCAAAAAAAAAAAAAAAATACTCACCTTTGCAAAATATGAAAGAAAGAACAACTACCACAAAGTCATCAGAAAAAAAATGGAAAATGACACTTTGGTCCATGAGCATAAAAAGTGGAATTTTACCAATGGGTTAAGGAATATGATTTTATTGATATAGTACTCCATACTGGAGACACAGAAAACGTAACCTGTAAATTGTATTTAGATTGAATGTTTTCATTGATTCATTATTGGACGTGCAGACAGAGCTTAGCAACACAGTTATCTGAAGTTTGCCCTCTGCTTCTGTCACATGTAACAAATTAGAGACAGTACTTTCACTTAGGGCATTCACGTTAAGCCTTGTTGTAGCCTAAATTCTTTTTATATTCTAATCTAAAGGAAGCGTACTTGTACAATTAAAATAGAATGAAGTTGCACTGAAGGCACATGATCTGATAAGGTTGATGTTCCCATGAAAACATCAAGATTCAAGATTAACTTTATTGTCTCCCAAGAGAGAAATTTGTCCTGGGCCATTCGCCCATGCTGCAGCCACAACACAGAACAAACCACACAACACAACACAACACACCAGGCAACACAACACGTTAACCCACAGAAAATATCATCATATGCTGCAAGGTGCCATAAGTGCAAGAGACACGATAAATATACAAAAAAAAAAAAAAAAAATCTGTCATCTGAGCTCTGGTCCTATCTGACCCCATTAACCAGCTAGATTGACCCAGCCACAAACGAGTTTTTAAATCTCTTCAGTCTGCAGTGCAGAACCTTCTGCCCGGCGGTAACAGCTCATACTCGCCGTGCATGATATGTGATGGATCACTGATTATCTTATTTGCTTGTTGCGAAGTGGCCTGTTCATAAATACTCTGAATAGTAATAGTAGTAATAGTAATGATTTGTCCTGACGCATGAATTAGGCGTACCAGTTTGTTTTTTAGCTGCACAGAGAGGTTGCCAAACCAAGCTGTGATACTGTACCTAGTAAGACTTTCTAAGACTGCCTTGTAAAAAATCACCATAAATCTCTGATTAACACCATGAATCCTCTGACGTCATAGAAAATGCAACCGTTGCTGTAGTCTGATACAGAGGCTATCAACGTGTGTGCTCCAGGTAAGTGCGATGTCAACGAAGACACCTAGATATTTGTATGACTGCACCTGGGCAGTGGCTTGGTTGTGGATGATCACGGGCCTATGGTCACGGACTCCTCGAGGATCGAACACCATTTCCTTCCATCTTATTCACAATCAAAATAAGGTAGTTACCTTAAATCTCAGAATTTCCAAAAAGTAGTCAGATATGTCATAGTTCATTTTCAACAGCGATAGAATTGCAGCATCGTCTGAAAACCTAATGATGCGATTGTTTGTATATGAACTTCTACATGCATCTGTATACAGGGTGAACAGAACGCATCCCTGTGTGCCCCTGTGTCCAGAGTTTTAGTTTCAGATAGAGTTCCATTAACACTGACCCGCTGCCTACGATTTGTTAAAAACGGAAAGTACCGTTTAATAATAAAAGGATGAACATTAAAATCAATTAATCTACTAATTAAAAGATGTGGCTGCAACATATTAAAAGCTGAACTAAAATCAACAAATAAAAGACGTGCAAATGTGCTAGAATCCTCCAAGTGTTTGTTGACAACATGGATCACAGTTAAAATGGCATCCTCAGTGCTTCTGTTGCGCTTCTAAGCAAACTAAAAGGGATCTCAAGGACCACAAAGCGCTACTGGGGGGCTTCTTAGGGGGGCTTCAGCTCCCCTAAAACAAGCCTAACAACGCCACTGGAGGGACCCTATATTCCATGACGTATTTTTGTGAATTTGTAACGGATTTACGTTCAAAGTGTGGGACAGTTCAAAAGCCTAAAAACGTAGTAACGCTGTACCCGTTAGCAGAAAACAGGCTAATCGGTTAGCCTACTGTTCCATGGTAGTACACACAAACTAAAATATAAATGATAACACTACACTACAGCTAAACAGCAGGCGGTCAACACATACAGTATATACATACATGCGAACATCCAGACACATTTTTCCTACATTTAGTTCCACAATATTATAAAAAAAATTTGGTGTGAATTTTTTTTATCACATTTACTAAATGTTAAAGTTAAATCTAAATGTTAAAGTTAAATCTAAATCTAATCTTCACTTGAAAATTTTGGAAGAGCGATTTTTGACTGAAATTTAGACTTCTACATGTTCAGGTGCAGCGTGGCGACTCCAACTAGCTTAACATGTGTCGCGTGGAGGTAAAACTATCTAACTGAAACTAGCAGCAGATGTAGCCAGCTCTTTGCTTGATGAGTTAGCAATCAATGTGCTCCGTGCAAAGTGCTCTTGTTTTGATTCTGCAGCGCCGTACTGCCTGCTGGACATTTACAATCCCCATCATCCTAAAGCTAATGCTAATGTATCTGACACCCACTGTCTCTACCAGGGCAGAACCCATAACAAACTCTAGCTGTGCTTTTAATCAGGAACCAAACTGAGAAAAGCCTTATGGATCAGAGTCATCCAGTGTGTAATTTGTCTTACTTTCAGAGTAGGTCATAGATGGTTTTGTTCAGAGCTGGCCCGAAGCATAAGTGAACTAAGCGTCTGCTTAGGGCCCTGCAGCCACTAGTAGGCCCTCAAGAGCAATCAACAAAATTTTAATTCATTCATTCATTTCTTTATTTTTTGCATGTATGAGTGATGCTTTCTATATATCAGCAGAGTGCTGTTGCTGATGTAGGCCTAACCATTGTTTAAATGTCAAAACTCCGCTGCACCAGTAATTTGGCCTCCTGCCATGCAGTGCACACTGCATCCTAAGTGCAGGTAGTTGAAGGCAAAACAATGTCATAAAAAAGAACACATCCTTCCGGGGCATAGGTAATAAAGAGGAAGTATGAAGAAGAGGAGAAAATGCCAGGATGAAGGTTTGTTTGCATGTCCTAGTAATGGAATGTTTATCAAAGAGATTTGTGTAGTTGTTAATAGGAAATTAACTAGCTAGTTCAAAACTAGAGAAATGTATCTTTTAACTCGTTAAATAGCTTAATGTTTATGCTAACGTGTTTGCATTTGTATGATACTGAGATTTAACTGGGACTGAGCTGATTGTCGGAGCTGACCCTATATATTTCCCCTGTTTTAGGTTCAAAACAAAGTTTTTGTTGACGTTTTATAGCAAACATTAAACATCACGTTGTGTTAGGAAGTGCAGTGACATTTGCTAGCAATATGTTATGCTAGCAAGCATGACGCGTGTACCGTTACACCCCTAAGTTTGAGATATGTTGTTTGCTGCAGAGCATAGTAATTTATGTAAGTGAAATAAACATGTAGTATTTACATCAACTCATAAGTTATGTGAAACTTCCCCAGGAGAACTGTTAAAGTGCTTTGGAGGCACAGAATCAGCCCAGTACCAGTCCATCCTCATGCTCTACTATGGGTAATGCATCAGATGAGGGAAATACTGTCACCATACAGTATTTGATTTCTGTGAATGTTGCATCTGCAGAGTCAAGCTTTTCCAAGCTTTATTGTTATTCTTGCACCTTTTTCCACATTTCTGTTGCATAATAAACCAAATATTATAATTATATAATTATAATTATATATAAATAAATATATAATCAATTTTTGTTGTAACAATAACAACAAAAATAAACTTCATTACATCTATTTCTGAACTAAAACAGTAAAGGGAGCATCTGATCAAGAACATGTACCATGTACGATAGAAGAATATTCAAGTTCTTGGAGTTCTGTCAGACTGAGACATTGATCCCACAGTGATACGTGGACACAGACAAAACACATGGACACTGACACCCGGCTTTTGAAATACCAGATGCTGTTTTAGGGCACTTATTCACTGTGGATAACCAGCAACAGTGGTTCAGAGTGTCTGTGAGGGCCATGAAGGAGACGTATGGAACAAAGTGGCATAAAGTATCTAATCCTCAATTCATGATTTCTGTCCGCCCGCTTTATTACAACAACTACTGTATGGTCCGTTCTAAAAGTCATGTTCTATAGTGTTCGTCTTTGCAGACAGACGGACTTTGATTAATCTATAGCTGATGAGGATCTTTACCGGACTGTACGTGAAATTCACAGAATCATCCCAACACTGGCTACAACGTGAATGGTAAATGGTCTTGCTTTTATATAGCTTTTCTAGCTATTGGTACTCAAAGCGCTTTTACTGTCCTAGACACATCTAACCTTCGCTCACACAAGCACGCAAATTTACACATCAGTGCCGGTGCATTACTAATCAGCCTCATCCTCTCCACAGGTTCATGAATATTGTGGGATTTTTTATTTTTTTTTATAATATGTTTATTGTGCAAACTTCAAAGCATGTTACAGACAAAACACAAATCAGCTGTAAGTAGGAAGTCTGACATTTTCTTGCTTCCTTTTCTCTAGAGGTAAATCTAGTTGTAAGAGAGCGTCCAGACAAAATACCAAATAACCAACACCCCCGATTCACCCACCCACCCAGCCCAATGCTCAATGTACAAAGTTCACCTTATGTGGTAAATAAAAGGTCAAGAAAAAAAAAATAATAATAATAATAAAGAAAATAATAGAATAGCAATAATAATAATAACAATACTAATGAAACACACAATAACAAAAAAAAAAGAAAAAAAAGAAATTATGGTCAAATTTAAGAGTCTATCAAAGTTAAAGAGTTGACATAGGAAAGAAAGGGGTCCCATATTCTGTGATATCTTTTCACAGATCCTCTGACTGTGTGTTTGATTTTCTCTAAATGAAGAAAAGACATTAAATCTTTTAACCAGGAGGTTGTGCCAGGGGGATTAGGACTCTTCCAATGTAACAAAATGCGTCGCTTGGCTATGAGGGCAGCAAACGCAACGAGGTCCAGCCTGATATTTATTAAACTTGCCCATAGGAGACACACCAAAAATAGCAGTTAAGGAACAAGGGGTCAGGGGGATGCCCAGAATTACAGAGAGGGAGTTGAAGAAAGACGACCAGAAGGAGTTGAGCTTAGGGCAGGAGAAAAACGTGTGTGTGTGTGGTCTGCTGGGGAGAGAGCATCTAACACAAGAATCAACTGTATCAGGAAGTAATCTCTTTAGCCTGGCCTTAGTATAGTGGACCCTATGAACCACTTTAAACTGAATAAGGCTCATACGAGCACAAGTACATGTGGAGCTGATCCTAAGCAGTGACTCTCTCCACCAATCCTCGTCCAGCCCCAGCCCGAGCTCTTTTTCCCATGTGCCCCTGAGCCATGAAAGGGAAGATACTTGTGAAAAGAGTAAAAGGTTATAAATTGACCCAATGCTGTTTTGTGATTTTGATGATGGAGACATTATATTCTCTAAAAGAGTCTTCTCAGGCAGTTTAGGAAAAGATGAAAAATTAGTCCTTACAAAACTACGAAGTTGGAAATATCTAAATCGACCTTGAATTGACAGGCCAAATTTAGTGACAAGGTTTTCCAAACTACCAAATGTTTCATCTAGAAAAAGATCACAGAAAGAAACCAGGCCTTTCTTTTTCCATAATTTAAAAGCTGGGTCTAGCAGAGAAGGTAGAAACAGGTGGTTGTTGCAAATAGGGGAAAGGACAGAGGAAGATTTTAATCCAAAATGTTGCCTGAACTGTTTCCAGATTTTTAGCAAGGAAAGTACAACAGGGTTATTAGTATACTGAGAGGGGCGCGTTGTGAGCGGAGCAAAAAGCAATGCAGGTAGAGAGGATGAAGTGCAAGAGCTAGCTTCTATAACACACCAGCTAGTGTCAGGGAAATGATACCATGATTTAAGCTTTTGGAGGTTAGCGGCCCAGTAATACAACTGCATATTGGGAAGTGCAAGGCCCCCATCTTGTTTGGGCCTCTGGAGGATAGATATTTGAATCCTGGGGGGCTAGCCTGCCCAGATGTAAGAAAGTAGAATGGTGTTGAGTGATTTAAAAAAAGATTTGGAGAGGAAGAGAGGGAGAGTTTGAAAAAGAAATAGGAACCGGGGTAATACGTTCATTTTAATTGTTTCGATACGACCCACTAGTGAAAGAGGTAACACACCCCATCTCTGTAGGTCTAATTTTAATCTTCTCAGTCAATTCCACAAAATTATTCTTAAAAAGTGAGCTAAAGGAATGTGAGATGTTTACACCTAAGTATTTAAAGCCACTAGGAGATAGATGGAAGGGCAGCACGTCAGGAGAAATCGATTTTGCTAACTGGTTAACAGGAAAACACACATTTTTGTGATATTCAGCTTATAACCAGGAAATATTCCGAAGGTCTCTAACAGATTTACTATTCCACCAACACAATTTACTGGGTCTTGAACGTATAATAATAAATCGTCAGCATATAGTGCTACTCTGTGTTCAAGCCCTCCTCTGATTATAGCTGAAAATAATGTGGAAGCTTTCAGGGCAATAGACAGAGGCTCTATAGCGAGAGCAAAAAGCAGCGGTGAAGGGGGCATCCTTGGCCTAGGATCCTCTGAATATGTTTTAACTCTTGCCAACGGAGCAGAGTAGAGAAGGCGAATCCATGAGATAAACTTAGGGCCGATTCCAAATTTCTGGAGGATCGTAAACAGATATTGCCACTCCACCCGATCGAATGCCTTCTCCGCATCGAGTGAAATAACCATCTCAGGATTTGGAGAAGAAGAGGGAGTCAAGATCACATTTAGAAGTCTACGTACACTAGATGACAACTGACGGCCCAGAATAAAGCCAGTTTGATCCTCTGATATAATGTCAGGGAGGCATGTCTCAAGCTGGCATGCCAGTATCTTTGCCAACAACTTCACATCATTGTTAAGCAAGCTAATTGGTCTATAGCTACTACATAAATTTGGTTCTTTATCTTTTTTAAGTATAAGAGATATCAGCGCCTCATTTAGCGTTGGCGGCAAAACACCCCGTTCTAACGAATCATTGAAAACATCTAGTAATAAAGGGCAAGCTGTACAGCAAACTTTTTAAGGAACTCAGCTGAGAAACCGTCTGGGCCGGGGCTTTTATTATTCTGCATCAGAGAAATGCAATAAGTGATTTCTTGTAGACTTAATGGATTATCTAAATTTTCTGCTAATTCTTTATTTACAGTCGGTATATCTAAATTATTAAGAAATGACTCCATGACCGAGGTATCAGGGGGAGGTTCTGATTTGTAAAGGTTAGAATAAAACGAAGAGAACTCAAGATTTATGTTTGCTGGATCTGTTGTCAGTTTCTGGAAGAGTCATATATTTGTGAAATAAAGTGAGAGGCATGCTGATGCTTCAGTTGCGAGGCTAAAAGGCGACTGGCTCTGTCCCCATGCTCATAATAAGTTGCTCTCGTCCGTTGTAATAGGTGTTCCGCTTTACCTGTTGATAGGAGGTCAAATTCGGTTTGCAGCTGCAGACGTTTAGTTGCCAGAGCAGGATCTGGTGAGGAGGCATGCTGCCTATCAATGTCTAAGATAGAGTCCATAAGTTGTCGCTGCCTCAACCTTCTGGTTTTGGACAAATGCGCACTGAAAGAGATGATACGCCCACGTAAAAAGGCTTTCAGTGTTTCCCACAGAAGCGATGGGGAAACATGATCAGACCTATTAGTCTCTAAAAAGAAATCAATCTCCGAAGATACATAATTACAGAACTCTGCATCGGCCAGTAAACCCGTGTTCAACTTCCAGCCTCCTTGGTGCCTATGTGAACCCGAGGGGAAACAAAGCTCGAGTATGTGAGGCGCATGGTCCGAAGTTACTATGGCAGTGTAATCTGTAGATCTGACCAGAGGTAAAAGGGCCTCATCAATAAAGAAAAAATCTATACGGGAATAGACTTGATGCACAGTAGAGAAATAAGAAAAGTCTTTAGCATCAGGGTGAAAGAAACGCCAAGGGTCAACGCACCCCACACGATCCATCAGTGTTAATAAAGTCTTGGATCGACGACACAGTTGAAATCTCCTCCTAGTATAAGATGATGAGTATCTAAATTTGGGAGATGGGAAAATAACGTGGACATAAAATCTGGGCTGTCCCAATTAGGTGCATACACGCTGACTAACACAACAGGAGTTTGATAAAGAATACCAGAAACTATAATGTAACGACCACCAGGGTCAGAGTATATATGATCAGAGACAAACTTAATTCGTTTATGTACTAAAATGGCTGTGCCTCTGGATTTACTGTTGAAATTGGAGTGAAATATCTGTCCAACCCATGGTTTACGGAGCATAGTGTGGTCAATTGTACGCAGGTGAGTCTCCTGCAAAAAAGCAATATCAGACCCCGCACATTCCAAGTAATAATATTAATTTTATGTCCGGCTACTCCCCCTGGCACTACAGAAGCATTTGCCATTTATGATACACAAGGTAGATAAGACTGAGTGAAACCAGTAGTTTGGGACCAAAGGTAAAGAAAGAGGAAAAGGGAAAAAAAAACAAACAAACAAGCAAACAGGAAAAAAAAAAAAAAACACCGAACAAGGCGCACAGCCCCCACCCACCCCACTCCCCACATATAGCTTACATCTGTTGAGAGATACAGTAATATATGTCTGATGCCCGCTCGAATAAAACCGACGAGCTGCCAGAGCCAGTGTACATACAACCGGTTAATCATGTGGTGTTACCTGCTCCTAACATTGTATTTTTTAATACCCTGAATATTACAGTCAACCCAGAGGGAGAGATAAAGCATCCTGAGAAACGCGTCGCAACCGCGAGCTTTAAAGAGGCTATACTCAGTAACATAACAGTGCACAGGTGCCTGCACAGTAGTAGTTGTATTGCAGATAGGCTGTAAATTATAAAGTGCCATTGCATAGCCCCAAGCCTCCAGCAACGCTACACATAAAACCAAAAATGGTTAGGACTACTGCTACCGTCATAACGAACAAGAATGAACGTGACTTTAACAGCAGGCCAACAAAAGTCCGATAACATATTGTAACTAATACCTTAGCCAAAGTAGCGTCACCTGAATGTATTTTTACTCCATCGTTAGAGCCTCCTAGGCTGGAAAGATCTGCCGGTAGAAAGGAGAGGAGAGGAGAGTTGAAGATGTGCTCCCTGTTGTTGTGGGTGACTCGGAGGCGCGCTGGGTACAGCACACCGAACTTCACTCCCCGCTGGTAGAGAAACCCCTTGACCGGGTTAAATGCTGCTCGCCTCCTCGCCACCGCTCCGCTGAAATCCTCGTAGATTTTGATGCCGTGGCCGTTGTAAGAAGAGTCCTTATGTGACTTTGCCCACCTCAGAACAGCCTCTTTCTCCATGTAACGATGAAACCTGACAATAACAGGACGTGGAGGATCATCCAGTCGGGGTTTCGGCTGCAGGCTGCGGTGTGCGCGGTCCAGCTCAGGCGGTCCAGAGAGCAGGTCTCCCAGTAAATCAGCGAACAGCTTGGCCATAAAGACCCTCGCATCTTTTCCCTCCACGTTCTCCGGGAGTCCCAGCACACGGACATTTTGGCGTTTTGAGCGGGACTCCAAGTCCTCCACTTTTGCCTTGAGCTCTGCATTCTCTTTCACCACCGATCCCAGGTCAGACTGGAGCCCGCTCACGTCCAGTTCTAGTTGCGTTATCCTGTCGCTGTGGTCGGATAAGCTAGTCTCCATCTCTCTGATAGTAGAAGCTGGAAGGATTCGACCGACGACCGGATAGGTTCCAGTGAGCTATTTAGTAAAGCTGTGAGTTCGGCGGTCATATCCCTTCTCATTTTTCCAAGTTCTAGGACAAGCGTCTCCGTCGTTAATGGTGCCACAGGATCTTCCGCCATGCTGCTACAGGCTTTAGCACCCTGCTGCTTTTCAGTTTTACCGCCCGATCTACCCGCTTTACTCATTCTGCCTCAGGAGTTTCGTTAAGCGAAGTAGTCGTTTCAGGATTAGGCACTATGTGACGATGAAGTATTTTGCGAATAAAGTAAACTGAAAAGATGCGGAGCTCGGATAACGTGCGTCTTACCACCACATGGCGTAACCCGGAAGTCAATATTGTGTGAATATTGTGGGATTGACTGGAATGGGCCTCACATTCATCGTGGAGACACTGTAGCAGTACCTGAGCTTCAGCTGGCCCATGAGCTCACAGAGCTAGCATTTTCTCACTTCCAGGAGGATCTTTACATCTTTACATGAAGCGGTTGGCTCATACATGGAGATTGTGTAACTTGAGTCTTATAGTGATAGACTGTTCAACAAACTTGTTTTAAATTAAAAAAGCGATAACTGTTGCAGGAGGATGTCAGAAAGGTTCTCCTGGAAGTTTCCTGCTCTGAAGTTAGAAGGTAGCTTCTCCCAGCCAACCCAGAATGTCAACACCTTCATCTTCATCACTACCTTCAACAGGCCATGTTGTCTAGGAGCTTCTAAATGAACACATTTCAATGCAATTTTGTGGTTTCAAAGAAAAATGTATTCTAATGTTCTAGTGAAGCATGTCTGGATTACTTGGTCAAAGTAAAAATAGGCTGCTCAATACATTAAAATTGCTCAAAAATTACACGTTAAGTTTTAAGCCAAAATAACTCTGGGTTCAAAATGCATTTCTGCTGTTTTTGGGAAAAGCTGCGCAACTACATCTGGCTTAGATGTCAGCAGGGGGCATACATACGAGTGCATCGTGACTTTAGGAAAGAAGACTGAGCTACCAGTGAGTGAAAAACATTTCACTACACGGTTGTGTTCCTTTTAATTATAATTCTTCACGTTATAACCCTTCTTTATAATCCATCTACCAAACAAGCAGAAGCACAAACACTGCCACCTAGCGAGTTAAAATGTACTCACCAGAACTTCGTTTACATCCATTCTCTGGGATTGATATGTCATGACTGGCTGTGCAGGGTAACCAATCAGATGTAAGAGTAGACCATCAAGCTGCTGCTGCTGCAGCCCACAACATCACAGATGCACAGTGAAGAGAAGTAAAATTCGAGTTCAGTAATAAATGTTGTGATGTTCTTAAATACATTAATTTATCTCAGTATTCTGCGGGCAGCCCTCAGTTTGTTGTCAGTTCAGGTGACATGAAACTCAACCAGAGGAAGTAACTACCCTGACTACCCCACATCTGAAACATCCGTCCACAGGATGGAGACACGCTCAGTTGTGCGGCCTCAGTTCTCGGCAGAAATATGTTAGAACTCTTTAGTAAATATGTTAGACCTCAGCAAGTTCAGTGTGGTAGCTTTAATGTTCAGCAGCCATTTCTTCTCTCTCTCACCTTTGTCACACCAATGGCTGATGGCGTCATTCATAAAAAAAAAAAAAAAAAAAAAAAAAAAACAGTGGGATATATATGGAGCTTTCACTGTATTGAAGGATGGTGGTGTCGCTGCAGAAAGCTGTGAGGGGAGTGGACTTTTTCATCTTCAACTTCCTCTCTTTCTGTGCTATCTTTAATAAGTCACACTCTCATAGACCTCAAGGGAAAATAAAGGGCAGTGTTCGTCTTTCAGAGATGGCATGCTGTCTACATCTCTCACCTTACAGTGTTGTGCTGCTTCTCATGGTCTCCCTCCACGGTACGTACACCACTTTTACTGATATAAAGTGTTTGACCTACATGACTGATTGTGTTTATGTTGCTTCCTGGTTTGTCTGCATCAAAGAGTCTCAAACAGTGTGTCCACTGCTTCCTGCTTCAAACCACCTCACTGCGAACCAAGAAAAAAAACACTAAACAAGCTTATTTAACGAGACCATGTCCCCGACAGAGACAGTTATGTCCTACTTTAGTACAGTGCACGCTACAGCAACACTCATTAGAATCCACTACAATAGTTTAGACTTTGACAGATACAAGGAAGTGTTGCTGTTTCTCCTTTTTTTTTATCAGATGTTTTAATATTGTATCTGTATTTATTTGCTAAAATGTACAAATGAACAGAGTATAATAAACTTGTGAAGCAGACTCAAACATTACCAAGATGCTCTACACCAGGAGCAGCAACGCTGACTGAAAGTGACGAGTAAACAGAGTAAAAAACAGAGTAAAGCCGCCTGCAGCGCCACATTTACAGCTGGTGCCAGGATCTGTGTTTAGGCCAGTGGCAGCTGTTAACGCACAGCTGGGATTCACTGCCACAATAGGTTGAAAGTCATTATTTTTAGTTGCTGTTTTCTTTTTTCTCATTCTGACAAATCTTACAAGACCCGACAATCACAAAACACACACACACACACACACACACACACACACCTGTGTTATCAATGCCTTATATGTGGTTTCCATTTTCTAATGTGTCTTCTCGCTGTCTTTCACTAAAAGTGGACCATATGCTTTCAAATGCATGTTGTGTGATCAAATGTAATATTTGATATTTTATACTTGTGGTTGTTTGTTTGCTTGTGTGTTTCAGATGTAGAGGCGTCTGGTTGTGAACTTGTCATCGACAAAATGGTCGGAGACACCGTGGTGTTTTCATCATGTCTACCAACTGAAAGGGTTACCTTCGCCCAGTGGAAATACCAAAATGAAGCTGTTCCTACACAAATATATAGAATTGATCAGTTCAAGGGCAGATATGACGAAGATTCCAAAAACTATACTTTAACAGTGACACAGCTGACTAGACAAGATTCAGGTAAATTCCTTTTTACCTCAGAGGCGAACAACCAACAAAGACCAACAGTCGTCATCACTCTGCGGGTTCATGGTAAGATTCCTCTGCTAATTTATTCTCAAACCAGTAATCAGTTCAAACTGATATGTTACTCATATTGTGTGTTACATGTGCGTTTTTAGTCTAACATGCCTGAATCCAAGGAGGATTTGTCACTTTGTTCTGATGTTTTTGTTACTCTCTCCACTTACTGTCCCATCAGAGCCCATAACTCAGAAGCCTCATTTAAAACAGAACAATTTCACCACAAATGCCTCGAATAGATCCTGCACGGTTTCTCTGGAGTGCAGCAGTGACAGAGACGTCACCTACAACTGGACGGTGGGCAGTCAAACTCTAACCCTAACCGGTCCCAAGCTGCAATACACCATCAGGCCAGAAGATGGAGACACCACATTTAACTGCACAGTTTCCAATTATGTCAGTAAACAATCTGCAGTCATAACCAAGACATGTAGCAACGAAACCATGAACACAGCAGGTATTTGAAGTTCAGTTTTTCTGAGTGCACAGTAATCCATCTGTAAATATTATTCAAAAGATGCATTTAGTTTGCACTGTATCAAACTTGAAATAACAGCCTCCAGGGGGCTCTGCGTTATTCAACAAGAAACGGACACAAGGAAACGGCTAAGAACACTCCTGACTACACTTGTTATTTATTGTTTCAGAGTCCAGCTCTTCTTCTGTCTTATTCATCATTAGGATGTTGATTGGAGCTCTGGTTATTCTGCTGCTGCTCGTGCTACTTCACCACACAAAGGCAAAGGGTGAGAGCTTTTGTCTCTGATATTAGTTTTTGCATATTTTATTATGTAAAGCCATAAGAAAATAAAAAGAAAGTAACAAAACGTTTTTTTTTTTTTCACAGATCTCTTTTGTAGCAGGTTGGTGCTTCCCTCTCTTCGTTCATTTCCAGTATCACTGCAGTAACTTGAAGGTGTACATTTCTAGCTTTGACATTCACTAAACTTTCACATTCTCATCCCCTCAGGTTCAAACACCAGGGTGAAAGTCAACAGCAGGTGTACTCGTCCCTCCTCCAGGGTGAGTCTTCCCTCTATACTGCCCCTTCTGGTCGGATGCTATAGCATGGAAAGGTTGAGTTAATAGAAGTTCACTCATAAATATTCACTGATGTGACTTAAACTTAATTATCATTGACTTGCAGGTGATGGTGCTGCCTACGAAACAGTGGAAACCTCTGATAATTCTTGAAAGGGTATCGAATGAGCTGTAAATACTATTGACTCATCAACAGATTATCAATAATTCAAATAATTAAACAGTAACTTATTATTTCAGGAGGAGCAACAGATAGTGTCACATCTCATTCACATGTGATGGAAGGGCAGAAGGCAACATGAATGAAAGAGCAACATTTATTTATTTTTTTGCTTTTGTTTTTTATATTGACATGTCAATCTGTGAGCACAAAGCATTTCTGGTGTGTGAAGTGTCAGCTACTCCTACTGTGGGAACGCAGTCTCTTTAAAAGGAACAGTCAACCCACAGATACTGACTGTGGCGTCTTCACGATTTCCTCATACGACACATGCATGCTGTGTTCACACAGCAGCATTTTTATTTGACTCTATTATCAGACTCGAACTCTGTGAAACTCTCGGAAAGGATTTAGAAAAGGATATAACTGATGATTAGATCGATAAATTAAATGTTAAAGCCCAGCCACTGACTAACCAGGAAGTCTATAAGCTAGCAACCTTGACCGTCTTGTGACAATTCAATGTTCTGCTGGGAAACTTTTGAACCTGGTGTTCATAGGTGTGAATGTTACTTAGACATGTGCAACCCACCTAGACTAAAGCACCCCCACCCCATAGCAGTGAAACTCCTTGATGACAGCAGCTACCCACAGCAGGATGCAGTCTGACACAGACACACACACAAAAACGATTTAGAACAACTCGACCCGTAGGACCCAAAGGCCCCCCACTAACAACAATCTGTTACCAGACACCACAGGACACCTTCAAAAGACCCATGTCCATTCTCTGGTAACTGTTTTGGAGGCCTACAGACCTACAGAATATTAGACATGTGGTCATAATGTTATGTCTGAATGGTGTACATACCTGTAAGCCAAAGTTCTGTTAGACCGTAGCCAACTTTATGAAGCTGCTGCACAATATATGCCACAGAGACAAATGAGCTAAAAGTCAACCAGGGAAACCCCGGTGCTTGATTGTGTAGGTAGATTCTTTTGTGTTGTTGGCCTTGACATTTAGCAGTGTTATAAATACTGGCATGATTTCCTTGTGCTTGCATGTTTGCATGTTTAGCCACATGGGGGCGCACTGTGGTTGCCTTCCAGTTATGCTTGGTTTGTGGTCGGCTGTTCTCTGCAAATGCATCTGTGAGACAGTTTATCCTGTGTTCACTGCGCCAAATATAATGTGTAATATAACTGAACAAATGGGTTTTGTTACAATAATATAAATATTCTACTTATGATAATAAAATTGATTGATTTTTCTTGTTGTTGTTGTTGTTATTTGATTTTAAACTGTGTAATGAAGCCCAAGCCTGGTAGAAACACGGTAGAATAAATAAATTTGTATTTCCAACTCATCTGGTTTGTGTTTTGGACATTATGTAATACATTGGAAGGGTCAGGGTGTGCCCGTGAAAACATGTCTGTACTATCTTGGTTCTCTTTCTTTAATGACTCACAGATCTAGGTTGATTTACTGGTACTGTAACACTTCTTCTTTCGAAGCGTTAGCAGTGCACTTCATGGTTTCAGTCTGAATTCCCTTGAAATGACTGCAGTTGATTGCCAAAGAACCATTTTAAGATGTAAGAAAAACACCTTGCTTGAAATAGAAATCGATATGACAGAGATGATAGTGGGTTTGTCCGCTCTGGCCTGTATCCTCATCCCCCATCCCTCCTCTCCCTGACCCCCAACCCAAACCAGGGTCTGTATTCTTTTTTGCCAGCCCTCCCCTCCCCTACCACCTACCCGAAGCAGTTTCTACCCTCTTCCCACTCCCTCTTTCCTGAAACCAGAACTACAACTGTTCCTCAGTAGTTGAAATAGTGACTTCCTCAGCAGTGACTTGTACTTAATTCCCCAGCAGAACGTACCATATTGTGACTTGAGCTATCATGTTTAGATTAACCAAGCAAGAACACAAGAGGATTTGGAGAAAGAAGTAAGTGTCTGTGACTCATGGTGATTTCAAATCGAAGGCCTTCCACTCACAGTTACCGTTTGTGAAAAATGCAACTCTATGCCACACCATCCTGCAACAGCAGAGCTTGATCAACTAATTAATGGGTTGTCCTACGAAAGCTCTTGGTTGTGACGATGAAGTAGATCACTATTTAGTGTAAAAAGCAGGACTGGATTTCTGTCACCAAAAATAAATTAAAAAAATGAATCGAGTGTAGCCCGTAACGAAGGTTATAGGAAAACGGCGTGTTTTCTTTATCAGACGATCAGGACACTTCTCCCTGTATATGGAGGGGTATGGTATGGGTGGTCTGTCTATTTGTGTAATTGTTGATTTATTGATCAATGTGATAACCAGAAAGGTTATATAAGGAGAATGTGTCGTGGTGGAAGGGGGGAGAAGTGGGAGACCAGGAAAAGAACAAAGGGTGAAGTGTGGACCTGTAGCAGGACTCAAAAGAAGTAGCTTATCTAGTTAATATTGTGGATTGTTCCGGCGGGTCTCTTATACTGGGGGTCTTACTGATATGCTGGCCGCTTTATATTGAATTTGTAGGCGTAATTTTACGTATATATATATATATATATATATATATATATATATAAAACAACACCAGGGGCTTTCATTTAGGGGGGCACTGAGGTAATTAACCTCCTAAATTCATGTGAAGATGTGATCCTCTGGACAAGAGCAACACTCTAACAAAGCATGTGTTCATTGGAGACAGATGGTATCACAAAATGATGAGCTTTAAATGGAATTCTTCAACAGTGATTATGATTCTTTAAATAACGGACATTTACAATCCCCATCATCCTAAAGCTAATGCTAATGTATCTGACACCCACTGTCTCTACCAGGGCAGAACACATAACAAACTCTAGCTGTGCTTTTAATCAGGAACCAAACTGAGAAAAGCCTTATGGATCAGAGTCATCCAGCGTGTAATTCGTCTTACCTTCAGAGTAGGTCATAGATGGTTTTGTTCAGAGCTGGCCCGAAGCATAAGTGAACTAAGCGTCTGCTTAGGGCCCTGCAGCCACTAGTAGGCCCTCAAGAGCAACAACTTTAATTCATTCATTCATTTCTTTATTTTTTGCATGTATGAGTGATGATTTCTATATATCAGCAGAGTGCTGTTGCTGATGTAGGCCCAACCATTGTTTAAATGTCAAAACGCCGCTGCACTAGTGATGTGGCCTCCTGCCATGCAGTGCACACTGCATCATAAGCGCAGGTAGTTGAAGGCAAAACAATGTCATAAAAAAGAACACATCCTTCCGGGGCATAGGTAATAAAGAGGAAGTATGAAGAAGAGGAGAAAATGCCAGGATGAAGGTTTGTTTGCATGTCCTAGTAATGGAATATTTATCAAAGAGATTTGTGTAGCTGTTAATAGCAAATTAGCTAGCTAGTTCAAAACCAGAGAAATGTATCTTTTAACTCGTTAAATAGCTTAATGTTTATGCTAACGTGTTTGCATTTGTATGATACTGAGATTTAACTGGGACTGAGCTGATTGTCGGAGTTGACCCTATATATTTCCCCTTTTTTGGGTTCAAAACAAAGTTTTTGTTGACGTTTTATAGCAAACATTAAACATCACGTTGTGTTAGGAAGTGGAGTGACATTTGCTAGCAATATGTTATGCTATCCTAAGTTTGAGATATGTTGTTTGCTGCCGAGCATAGTAATTTAAGTAAGTGAAATAAACATGTAGTATATACATTAACTCATAAGTGATGTGAAACTTTCCCAGGAGAACTGTTAAAGTGCTTTGGAGGCACAGAATCAGCCCAGTACCAGTCCATCCTCATGCTCTACTGTGGGTAATGAATCAGATGAGGGAAATACTGTCACCATACAGTATTTGATTTCTGTGAATGTTGCATCTGCAGAGTCAAGCTTTTCCAAGCTTTATTGTTATTCTTGCACCTTTTTCCACATTTCTGTTGCATAATAAACCAAATATTATAATTATATAATTATAATTATATAATTATATATAAATAAATATATAATCAATTTTTGTTGCAACAATAACAACAAAAATAAACTTCATTACATCTATTTCTGAACTAAAACAGTAAAGGGAGCATCTGATCAAGAACATGTACCATGTACGATAGAAGAATATTCAAGTTCTTGGAGTTCTGTCAGACTGAGACATTGATCCCACAGTGATACGCGGACACAGACAAAACACATGGACACTGACACTCGGCTTTTGAAATACCAGATGCTGTTTAAGGGCACTTATTCACTGTGGATAACCAGCAACAGTGGTTCAGAGTGTCTGTGAGGGCCATGAAGGAGACGTATGGAACAAAGTGGCATAAGGTATCTAATCCTCAATTCATGATTTCTGTCTGCCCGCTTTATTACAACAACTACTGTATGGTCCATTCTAAAAGTCATGTTCTATAATGTTTGTCTTTGCAGACAGACGGACTTTGATTAATCTATAGCTGATGAGAATCTTTACCGTACTGTACGTGAAATTCACAGAATCATCCCAACACTGACTGCAACGTGAATGGTAAATGGTCTTGCTTTTATATAGCTTTTCTAGCTATTGGTACTCAAAGCGCTTTTACTGTCCTAGACACATCTAACCTTCGCTCACACAAGCACGCAAATTTACACATCAGTGCCGGTGCATTACTAATCAGCCTCATCCTCTCCACAGGTTCATGAATATTGTGGGATTTTTTTTTTTTTTTATAATATGTTTATTGTGCAAACTTCAAAGCATGTTACAGACAAAACACAAATCAGCTGTAAGTAGGAAGTCTGACATTTTCTTGCTTCCTTTTCTCTAGAGGTAAATCTAGTTGTAAGAGAGCGTCCAGACAAAATACCAAATAACCAACACCCCCGATTCACCCACCCACCCAGCCCAATGCTCAATGTACAAAGTTCACTTTATGTGGTAAATAAAAGGTCAAGAAAAAATAAATAATAATAATAAAAAAGAAAATAATAGAATATCAACCACTGTAATAATAACAGTAAATAAATAAATACTAGTGATAATAATAATAACAATACTAATGAAACACACAATAACAAAAAAAAAGAAAAAAAAAAAAGAAATTATGGTCAAATTTAAGAGTCTATCAAAGTTAAAGAGTTGACATAGGAAAGAAAGGGGTCCCATATTCTGTGACATCTTTTCACAGATCCTCTGACTGTGTGTTTGATTTTCTCTAAATGAAGAAAAGACATTAAATCTTTTAACCAGGAGGTTGTGCCAGGGGGATTAGGACTCTTCCAATGTAACAAAATGCGTCGCTTGGCTATGAGGGCAGCAAACGCAACGAGGTCAGCCTGATATTTATTAAACTTGCCCATAGGAGACACACCAAAAATAGCAGTTAAGGAACAAGGGGTCAGGGGGATGCCCAGAATTACAGAGAGGGAGTTGAAGAAAGACGACCAGAAGTAGTTGAGCTTAGGGCAGGAGAAAAACGTGTGTGTGTGGTCTGCTGGGGAGAGAGCATCTAACACAAGAATCATCTGTATCAGGAAGTAATCTCTTTAGCCTGGCCTTAGTATAGTGGACCCTGTGAACCACTTTAAACTGAATAAGGCTCATACGAGCACAAGTACAAGTGGAGCTGATCCTAAGCAGTGACTCTCTCCACCAGTCCTCGTCCAGCCCCAGCCCGAGCTCTTTTTCCCATGTGCCCCTGAGCCATGAAAGGGAAGATACTTGTGAAAAGAGTAAAAGGTTATAAATTGACCCAATGCTGTTTTGTGATTTTGATGATGGAGACATTATATTCTCTAAAAGAGTCTTCTCAGGCAGTTTAGGAAAAGATGTAAAATTAGTCCTTACAAAACTACGAAGTTGGAAATATCGAAATCGACCTTGAATTGACAGGCCAAATTTAGTGACAAGGTTTTCCAAACTACCAAATGTTTCATCTAGAAAAAGATCACAGAAAGAAACCAGGCCTTTCTTTTTCCATAATTTAAAAGCTGGGTCTAGCAGAGAAGGTAGAAACAGGTGGTTGTTGCAAATAGGGGAAAGGACAGAGGAAGATTTTAATCCAAAATGTTGCCTGAACTGTTTCCAGATTTTTAGCAAGGAAAGTACAACAGGGTTATTAGTATACTGAGAGGGGCGCGTTGTGAGCGGAGCAAAAAGCAATGCAGGTAGAGAGGATGAAGTGCAAGAGCTAGCTTCTATAACACACCAGCTAGTGTCAGGGAAATGATACCATGATTTAAGCTTTTGGAGGTTAGCAGCCCAGTAATACAACTGCATATTGGGAAGTGCAAGGCCCCCATCTTGTTTGGGCCTCTGGAGGATAGATATTTGAATCCTGGGGGGCTAGCCTGACCAGATGTAAGAAAGTAGAATGGTGTTGAGTAATTTAAAAAAAGATTTGGAGAGGAAGAGAGGGAGAGTTTGAAAAAGAAATAGGAACCGGGGTAATACGTTCATTTTAATTGTTTCGATATGACCCACTAGTGAAAGAGGTAACACACCCCATCTCTGTAGGTCTAATTTAATCTTCTCAGTCAATTCCACAAAATTATTCTTAAAAAGTGAGCTAAAGGAATGTGAGATGTTTACACCTAAGTATTTAAAGCCACTAGGAGATAGATGGAAGGGCAGCACGTCAGGAGAAATCGATTTTGCTAACTGGTTAACAGGAAAACACACACTTTTTGTGATATTCAGCTTATAACCAGAAAATATTCCGAAGGTCTCTAACAGATTTACTATTCCACCAACACAATTTACTGGGTCTTGAACGTATAATAATAAATCGTCAGCATATAGTGCTACTCTGTGTTCAAGCCCTCCTCTGATTATAGGTGAAAATAATGTGGAAGCTTTCAGGGCAATAGACAGAGGCTCTATAGCGAGAGCAAAAAGCAGCGGTGAAAGGGGGCCACGCGAAAGAGGGAAAGGGGGCGAAATTTCTGAATTTGTTTTAACTCTTGCCAACGGAGCAGAGTAGAGAAGGTGAATCCATGAGATAAACTTAGAGCCAAATCCAAATTTCTGGAGGATTGTAAACAGATATTGCCACTCCACCCGATCGAATGCCTTCTCCGCATCGAGTGAAATAACCATCTCAGGATTTGGAGAAGAAGAGGGAGTCAAGATCACATTTAGAAGTCTACGTACACTAGATGACAACTGACGGCCCAGAATAAAGCCTGTTTGATCCTCTGATATAATGTCAGGGAGGCATGTCTCAAGCTGGCATGCCAGTATCTTTGCCAGCAACTTCACATCATTGTTAAGCAAGCTAATTGGTCTATAGCTACTACATAAATTTGGTTCTTTATCTTTTTTAAGTATAAGAGATATCAGCGCCTCATTTAGCGTTGGCGGCAAAACACCCCGTTCTAACGAATCATTGAAAACATCTAGTAATAAAGGGGCAAGCTGTACAGCAAACTTTTTAAGGAACTCAGCTGAGAAACCGTCTGGGCCGGGGCTTTTATTATTCTGCATCAGAGAAATGCAATAAGTGATTTCTTGTAGACTTAATGGATTATCTAAATTTTCTGCTAATTCTTTATTTACAGTTGGTATATCTAAATTATTAAGAAATGACTCCATGACCGAGGTATCAGGGGGAGCTTCTGATTTGTAAAGGTTAGAATAAAACGAAGAGAACTCAAGATTTATGTTTGCTGGATCTGTTGTCAGTTTCTGGGAAGAGTCATACAGTGGGGGAAATAAGTATTTGATCCCCTGCTGAATTTGTAAGTTTGCCCACTTCCATAGAAATGATCAGACTCTGGTTTTTATGGTTGTTTACTGGTTATGGGTATAGACAGAATATCAATCGAAAATGCATAAAAAACACACAATCTAAAAGTTATAAATTGTTATGTATTTTATTAAGGGAAATAAGTATTTGATCCCCAACAATTCACTTAGAATTCAGGCTCCTACAGATTGGCTGGTGCGCATGTGGCACACAGCTGTGCTCAGTCAACTA
Source organism: Mugil cephalus (assembly GCF_022458985.1). Classification (NCBI taxonomy): domain Eukaryota; kingdom Metazoa; phylum Chordata; class Actinopteri; order Mugiliformes; family Mugilidae; genus Mugil; species Mugil cephalus. The sequence continues at coordinate 48,633,448 of NC_061770.1, forward strand.
ATTACCAATACTCCTGATCTTAACTCGTCATGTATATAAAGCACACCTGCTCTAAGAATCAGTTTCTTACATTCCAACTTCTACAGCACCATGGGCAAGACCAAAGAGCTGTCAAAAGATGTCAGGGACAAGATTGTAGACCTGCACAAGGCTGGTATAGGTTACAAAACCATCAGCAAAAGGCTTGGTGAGAAGGTGACGACTATTGGTGCCATTATTCGCAAGTGGAAGACCCATAAAATGACCATCAACTGTCCTCGGTCTGGAGCTCCCCGCAAAATCTCGCCTCATGGAGTGAGGATGATGATGAGAAAGGTGAGGGAGCAGCCTAAAACAACACGGCAGGAGCTTGTTAATGATCTGGAAGCAGTTGGGACCTCCGTCACCAAGAAAACAGTTGGCAACACACTGCGCCGTTATGGATTGAACTCTTGCAGTGCCCGCAAGGTCCCCCTGCTCAAGAAGGCACATGTACAGGCCCGCCTTAAGTTTGCCAGTGAACATCTAAATGACTCAGAGAAGGCTTGGGAGAAAGTGCTGTGGTCTGACGAAACCAAAGTTGAGCTATTTGGCATTAACTCGACCCGCCGTGTTTGGAGGATGAAAAAACGTGAGTATGACCCAAAGAACACCATACCCACGGTTAAGCATGGAGGTGGAAACATCATGTTTTGGGGCTGTTTTTCAGCAAAGGGTACAGGGCAACTTCACCGCATTATGGGGCCAATGAATGCAGCCATGTACTGTAACATCTTGGACAAAAACCTTCTTTCCTCAGCAAGAACACTGAAGATGCCTCGTGGGTGGGTTTTCCAACATGACAATGACCCAAAACATACTGCCAGGACAACAAAGGAGTGGCTCAAGAAGAAGCATATTAAGGTCATGGAGTGGCCTAGTCAGTCTCCAGACCTTAACCCGATCGAAAACCTGTGGAGGGAGCTGAAGCTCCGAGTTTCCAAGAGGCAGCCAAGAAACTTGAAGGATTTAGAGACTGTCTGTAAAGATGAATGGGCCAAAATCCCTCCTGCGCTGTGTGCAAACCTGGTGACCAACTACAAGAAACGTCTCATCGCTGTGCTTGCCAACAAAGGTTTCTCTACAAAGTACTGACTTGTGTTGTGCTTGGGGATCAAATACTTATTTCCCTTAATAAAATACATAACAATTTATAACTTTTAGATTGTGTGTTTTTTATGCATTTTCGACTGATATTCTGTCTATACCCATAACCAGTAAACAACCATAAAAACCAGAGTCTGATCATTTCTATGGAAGTGGGCAAACTTACAAATTCAGCAGGGGATCAAATACTTATTTCCCCCACTGTATATTGGTGAAATAAAGTGAGAGGCATGCTGATGCTTCAGCTGCGAGGCTAAAAGGCGACTGGCTCTGTCCCCATGCTCATAATAAGTTGCTCTCGTCCGTTGTAATAGGTGTTCCGCTTTACCTGTTGATAGGAGGTCAAATTCGGTTTGCAGCTGCAGACGTTTAGTTGCCAGAGCAGGATCTGGTGAGGAGGCATGCTGCCTATCAATGTCTAAGATAGAGTCCATAAGTTGTCGCTGCCTCAACCTTCTGGTTTTGGACAAATGCGCACTGAAAGAGATGATACGCCCACGTAAAAAGGCTTTCAGTGTTTCCCACAGAAGCGATGGGGAAACGTGATCAGACCTATTAGTCTCTAAAAAGAAATCAATCTCCGAAGATACATAATTACAGAACTCTGCATCGGCCAGTAAACCCGTGTTCAACTTCCAGCCTCCTTGGTGCCTATGTGAACCCGAGGGGAAACAAAGCTCGAGTATGTTAGGCGCATGGTCCGAAGTTACTATGGCAGTGTAATCTGTAGATCTGACGAGAGGTAAGAGGGCCTTATCAATAAAGAAAAAATCTATGCGGGAATAGACTTGATGGACAGTAGAGAAATAAGAAAAGTCTTTAGCATTAGGGTGAAAGAAACGCCAAGGGTCAACGCACCCCACACGATCCATCAGTGTTAATAAAGTCTTAGACATTGCTGTTGGTGTGGTCGATCTGGGCTGTGAACGATCAAGGCTTGGATCGACGACACAGTTGAAATCTCCTCCTAGTATAAGATGATGAGTATCTAAATTTGGCAGATGGGAAAATAACGTGGACATAAAATCTGGGCTGTCCCAATTAGGTGCATACACGCTGACCAACACAACAGGAGTTTGATAAAGAATACCAGAAACTATAATGTAACGACCACCAGGGTCAGAGTATATATGATCAGAGACAAACTTAATTCGTTTATGTACTAAAATGGCTGTGCCTCTGGATTTACTGTTGAAATTGGAGTGAAATATCTGTCCAACCCATGGTTTACGGAGCCTAGTGTGGTCAACTGTACGCAGGTGAGTCTCCTGCAAAAAAGCAATATCAGTGGAGAGATACTTTAAGTGTGAAAAGACTCTGGCACGCTTACACTGCACCCCCAAACCCCGCACATTCCAAGTAATAATATTCATTTTATGTCCGGCTACTCCCCCTGGCACTACAGAAGCATTTGCCATTTGTGATACACAAGGTAGATAAGACTGAGTGAAACCAGTAGTTTGGGACCAAAGGTAAAGAAAGAGGAAAAGGGAAAAAAAAAAACAAACAAACAAGCAAACAAACAGGAAAAAAAAAAAAAAAAAACACAAAACAAGGCGCACAGCCCCCACCCACCCCACCCCACTCCCCACATATAGCTTACACCTGTTGAGAGATACAGTAATATATGTCTGATGCCCGCTCGAATAAAACCGACGAGCTGCCAGAGCCAGTGTACATACAACCGGTTAATCATGTGGTGTTACCTGCTCCTAACATTGTGTGGCGGGGCGGTAGGGCTAATAAATTGTACTTAGTTATTTTACACTGAAATCAGTATACTTGTTGCCAGACAACGCCACCTCAGGTACTCACCCTAAGGACATTACTATTACCAGATCTTCGGTTTTACACAATACAGGTCCGTTGCTCGGCAAGCAAGAGACGTGGCCCATGAAATTAGTCACAATAATATTTTATTAATACAAAGGATCCAAACAAAAGAAAATGCAAAAACAAACGTTAATCAAGGGCTTCGGCCTAAAAGTAGCTAGGGCAAGCGAAAGGAGGGGTCCCCAAAGTAAAAGTTCCCCCAGACACACGTGAAAAGAGCACACCCGTGAACGACCCACATCCCTGGAAACGGCACAGCAGACAGGAGGATCTCCTACGATCACCCACGCCACTACGGGCCTTCAGCCCCTGAAACAAAAAGAAAAGCACCAAATATAATCAGCAAATATACAAAGTTAAAATATCACCAGATGAAATGATAAAACTTGTAATACAAACCAAATCGCCAGCATCAATTGAACACAATCGGAATTGAATGAAAAACGAAATCCGAAAGTGTGAACCAGATAAAAGGGGTCACGAAACCCTCGCTAAAAAAAGAGCGGACGCTGGCAGCCGAGGACGGGCTGCTACGAGCCGCGGCGAAAGCGAACGACCCAACCACAGGTGGGCGACCAGCGCAATAGGACGGACGGCAGCAAAGCACCGCAGCACGCCGGAGCCAGCCAAACCCGAGCCGGGAAACAGCTGCACGGACGGACAGGAACTTGAAGCAGGACAAAGCAGCAGAGGTCATGCAGACGGGAGGGAGCCAATGGAGGTGATGGACTTGATCCTTATGGTACAGCACCTGTTCATGCAACCAGTGAGACGAGGCAAGGGCAGCGAGCCGCTACCAGCATTTACCAGACAAGGAGACCACATGGAGCCAGAATCCACCCACAGCCCCTCTGTTGCAGCCACACAGGACGTCCCGGAAATTACGCCAGCGGGAGACAGAGGGAGGAGGCGTAGGAGGGGCCGCTCTTTTATCCACGACCCCATCATAATTGGCTCCTGGCCACGCCCAGCCGCATAATTATATGCTGCTACATTCGTATTTTTAATACCATGAATATTACAGTCAACCCAGAGGGAGAGATAAAGCATCCTGAGAAACGCGTCGCAACCGCGAGCTTTAAAGAGGCTGTACTCAGTAACATAACAGTGCACAGGTGCCTGCACAGTAGTAGTTGTATTGCAGATAGGCTGTAAATTATAAAGTGCCATTGCATAGCCCCAAGCCTACAGCAACGCTACACATAAAACCAAAAATGGTTAGGACTACTGCTACTGTCATAACGAACAAGAATGAACGTAACTTTACCAGCAGGCCAACAAAAGTCCGATAACATATTGTAACTAATACCTTAGCCAAAGTAGCGTCACCTGAATGTATTTTTACTCCATCGTTAGAGCCTCCTAGGCTGGAAAGATCTGCCGGTAGAAAGTCTCCGCGGCCTCGGGAGAGTTGAAGATGTGCTCCCTGTTGTTGTGGGTGACTCGGAGGCGCGCTGGGTACAGCACACCGAACTTCACTCCCCGCCGGTAGAGAAGCCCCTTGACCGGGTTAAATGCTGCTCGCCTCCTCGCCACCGCTGCGCTGAAATCCTCGTAGATTTTGATGCCGTGGCCGTTGTGAGAAGAGTCCTTATGTGACTTTGCCCACCTCAGAACAGCCTCTTTCTCCATGTAACGATGAAACCTGACGATAACAGGACGTGGAGGATCATCCGTTCGGGGTTTCGGCTGCAGGCTGCGGTGTGCGCGGTCCAGCTCAGGCGGTCCAGAGAGCAGGTCTCCCAGTAAATCAGCGAACAGCTTGGCCATAAAGACCCTCGCATCTTTTCCCCCACGTTCTCCGGGAGTCCCAGCACACGGACATTTTGGCGTTTTGAGCGGGACTCCAAGTCCTCCACTTTTGCCTTGAGCTCTGCATTCTCTTTCACCACCGATCCCAGGTCAGACTGGAGCCCGCTCACGTCCAGTTCTAGTTGCGTTATCCTGTCGCTGTGGTCGGATAAGCTAGTCTCCATCTCTCTGATAGTAGAAGCTGGAAGGATTCGACCGACGACCGGATAGGTTCCAGTGAGCTATTTAGTAAAGCTGTGAGTTCGGCGGTCATATCCCTTCTCATTTTTCCAAGTTCTAGGACAAGCGTCTCCGTCGTTAATGGTGCCACAGGATCTTCCGCCATGCTGCTACAGGCTTTAGCACCCTGCTGCTTTTCAGTTTTACCGCCCAGTCTACCCGCTTTACTCATTCTGCCTCAGGAGTTTCGTTAAGCGAAGTAGTCGTTTCAGGATTAGGCACTATGTGACGATGAAAGGTATTTTGCGAATAAACTAAACTGAAAAGATGCGGAGCTCGGACAACGTGCGTCTTACCACCACATGGCGTAACCCGGAAGTCAATATTGTGTGAATATTGTGGGATTGACTGGAATGGGCCTCACATTCATCATGGAGACACTGTAGCAGTACCTGAGCTTCAGCTGGCCCATGAGCTCACAGAGCTAGCATTTTCTCACTTCCAGGAGGATCTTTACATCTTTACATGAAGCGGTTGGCTCATACATGGAGATTGTGTAACTTGAGTCTTATAGTGGTAGACTGTTCAACAAACTTGTTTTAAATTAAAAAAGCGATAACTGTTGCAGGAGGATGTCAGAAAGGTTCTCCTGGAAGTTTCCTGCTCTGAAGTTAGAAGGTAGCTTCTCCCAGCCAACCCAGAATGTCAACACCTTCATCTTCATCACTACATTCAACAGGCCACGTTGTCTAGGACCATCTAAATGAACACATTTCAATGCAATTTTGTTGTTTCAAAGAAAAATGTATTCTAATGTTCTAGTGAAGCATGTCTGGACTACTTGGTCAAAGTAAAAATAAGCTGCTCAATACATTAAAATTGCTCAAAAATTACACGTTAAGTTTTAAGCCAAAATAACTCTGGGTTCAAAATGCATTTCTGCTGTTTTTGGGAAAAGCTGCGCAACTACATCTGGCTCAGATGTCAGCAGGGGGCATACATACGAGTGCATCGTGACTTTAGGAAAGAAGACTGAGCTACCAGTGAGTGAAAAACATTTCACTACACGGTTGTGTTCCTTTCAATTATAATTCTTCACGTTATAACTCTTCTTTATAATCCATCTACCAAACAAGCAGAATCACAAACACTGCCACCTAGCGAGTTAAAATTTACTCACCAGAACTTCGTTTACATCCATTCTCTGGGATTGATATGTCATGACTGGCTGTGCAGGGTAACCAATCAGATGTAAGAGTAGACCATAATGCTGCTGCTGCTGCAGCCCACAACATCACAGATGCACAGGGAAGAGAAGTCAAATTCGAGTTCAGTAATAAATGTTGTGATGTTCTTAAATACATTCATTTATCTCATTATTTTGCGGGCAGCCCGCAGTTTGTTGTCAGTTCAGGTGACATGAAACTCAACCAGAGGAAGTAACTACCCTGACTACCCCACATCTGAAACATCCGTCCACAGGATGGAGACACGCTCAGTTGTGTGGCCTCAGTTCTCGGCAGAAATATGTTACAACTCTTTAGTAAATATGTTAGACCTCAGCAAGTTCAGTGTGGTAGCTTTAATGTTCAGCAGCCATTTCTTCTCTCTCTCACCTTTCTGTGTAAACACCAATGGCTGATGGTGTCATTCATAAAAAAAAAAAAAAAAAAAAACAGTGGGATATATATGGAGCTTTCACTGTATTGAAGGATGGTGGTGTCGCTGCAGAAAGCTGTGAGGGGAGTGGACTTTTTCGTCTTCAACTTCCTCTCTTTCTGTGCTATCTTTAATAAGTCACACTCTCATAGACCTCAAGGGAAAATAAAGGGCAGTGATCTTCTTTCAGAGATGGCATGCTGTTTACGTCTCTCACCTTACAGTGTTGTGCTGCTTCTCATGGTCTCCCTCCACGGTACGTACACCACTTTTACTGATATAAAGTGTTTGACCTACATGGCTGATTGTGCTTATGTTGCTTCCTGGTTTGTCTGCATCAAAGAGTCTCAAAAAGCGTGTCCACTGCTTCCTGCTTCAAACCACCTCACTGCGAACCAAGAAAAAAAAAACACTAAACAAGCTTATTTAACGAGACCATGTCCCCGACAGAGACAGTTATGTCCTACTTTAGTACAGTGCATGCTACAACAACACTCATTAGAATCCACTACAACAGTTCAGAGTAAACGCTTTGACAGATACAAGGAAGTGTTGCTGTTGCTCCTTTTTTTTATCAGATGTTTTAATATTGTATCTGTATTTATTTGCTAAAATGTACAAATGAACAGAGTATAATAAACTTGTGAAGCAGACTCAAACATTACCAAGATGCTCTACACCAAGAGTAGCAACGCTGACTGAAAGTGACGAGTAAACAGAGTAAAAAACAGAGTAAAGTCGCCTGCAGCGCCACATTTACAGCTGGTGCCAGGATCTGTGTTTAGGCCAGTGGCAGCTGTTAATGCACAGCTGGGATTCACTGCCACAATAGGTTGAAAGTCATTATTTTTAGTTGCTGTTTTCTTTTTTCTCATTCTGACAAATTTTACAACACCCGACCCATCACAAAACACACACACACACACGCACACACACACACACACCTGTGTTATCAATGTCTTATATGTGGTTTCCATTTTCTAATGTGTCTTCTCGCTGTCTTTCACTAAAAGTGGACCATATGCTTTCAAATGCATGTTGTGTGATCAAATGTAATATTTGATATTTTATACTTGTGGTTGTTTGTTTGCTTGTGTGTTTCAGATGTAGAGGCGTCCGGTTGTGAACGTGTTATCGACAAAATGGTCGGAGACACCGTGGTGTTTTCATCATGTCTACCAACTGAAGGGGTTACCTTCGCTCAGTGGAAATACCAAAATGAAGCTGTTGCTAAAGAACTAATTAAAATTGATCAGTTCAAGGGCAGATATGATGAAGATTCCAAACACTATACTTTAACAGTGAGACAGCTGACTAGACAAGATTCAGGTAAATTCCTTTTTACCTCAGAGGTGAACAACCAACAAAGACAAACAGTCATCATCACTCTGCGGGTTCATGGTAAGATTCCTCTGCTAATTTATTCTCAAACCAGTAATCAGTCCAAACTGATATGTTACTCATATTGTGTGTTACATGTGTGTTTTTAGTCTAACATGCCTGAATCCAAGGAGAATTTGTCACTTTGTTCTGATGTTTTTGTTACTCTCTCCAATTACTGTCCCATCAGAGCCCATAACTCAGAAGCCTCATTTAAAACAGAACAATTTCACCACAAATGCCTCGAATGGATCCTGCACGGTTTCTCTGGAGTGCAGCAGTGACAGAGACGTCACCTACAACTGGACGGTGGGCAGTCAAACTCTAACCCTAACCGGTCCCAAGCTGCAATACACCATCAGGCCAGAAGATGGAGACACCACATTTAACTGCACAGTTTCCAATTATGTCAGTAAACAATCTGCAGTCATAACCAAGACATGTAGCAACGAAACCATGAACACAGCAGGTATTTGAAGTTCCGTTTTTCTGAGTGCACAGTAATCCATCTGTAAATATTATTCAAAAGATGCATTTAGTTTGCACTGAATCAAACTTGAAATAACAGCCTCCAGGGGGCTCTGCGTCATTCAACAAGAAACGGACACAAGGAAACGGCTAAGAACACTCCTGACTACACTTGTTATTTATTGTTTCAGAGTCCGGCTCTTCTTCTGTCTTATTCATCATTAGGATGTTGATTGGAGCTCTGGTTATTCTGCTGCTGCTCGTGCTACTTCACCACACAAAGTCAAAGGGTGAGAGCTTTTGTCTCTGATATTAGTTTTTGCATATTTTATTATGTAAAGCCATAAGAAAATAAAGAGAAAGTAACAAAACTTTTTTTTTTCACAGATCTCTTTTGTAGCAGGTTGGTGCTTCCCTCTCTTCGTTCATTTCCAGTATCACTGCAGTAACTTGAAGGTGTACATTTCTAGCGTTCACATTCACTAAACTTTCACATTCTCATCCCCTCAGGTTCAAACACCAGGGTGAAAGTCAACAGCAGGTGTACTCGTCCCTCCTCCAGGGTGAGTCTTCCCTCTATACTGCCCCTTCTGGTCGGATGCAATAGCATGGAAAGGTTGAGTTAATAGAAGTTCACTCATAAATATTCACTGATGTGACTTAAACTTAATTATCATTGACTTGCAGGTGATGGTGCTGCCTACGAAACAGTGGAAACCTCTGATAATTCTTGAAAGGGTATCGAGTGAGCTGTAAATGCTATTGACTCATCAACAGATTATCAACAATTCAAATAATTAAACACTAACTTACAGATAGCGTGACATCTCATTCACATGTGATGGAAGGGCAGAAGGCAACATGAATGAAAGAGCAACATTTATTTATTTTTTTGCTTTTGTTTTTTATGTTGACATGTCAATCTATAAGCACAAAGCATTTCTGGTGTGTGAAGTGTCAGCTACTCCTACTGTGGGAACGCAGTCTCTTTAAAAGGAACAGTCAACCCACAGATACTGACTGTGGCATCTTCACGATTTCCTCATACGACACATTCATGCTGTGTTCACACAGCAGCATTTTTATTTGACTCTATTATCAGACTCGAACTCTGTGAAACTCTCGGAAAGGATTTAGAAAAGGATATAACTGATGATTAGATCGATAAATTAAATGTTAAAGCCCAGCCACTGACTAACCAGGAAGTCTATAAGCTAGCAATCTTGACCATCTTGTAACAATTCAATGTTCTGCTGGGAAACTTTTGAACCTGGTGTTCGTAGGTGTGAATGTTACTTAGACATGTGCAACCCACCTAGACTAAAGCACCCCCACCCCATAGCAGTGAAACTCCTTGATGACAGCAGCTACCCACAGCAGGATGCAGTCTGACACAGACTCACACACAAAAATGATTTAGAACAACTCGACCCGTAGGACCCAAAGGCCCCCCACTAACAACAATCTGTTACCAGACACAACAGGACACCTTCAAAAGACCCATGTCCGTTCTCTGGTAACTGTTTTGAAGGCCTACAGACCTACAGAAAATTAGACATGTGGTCATAATGTTATGTCTGAATGGTGTACATAGCTGTAAGCCAAAGTTCTGTTAGACCGTAGCCAACTTTATGAAGCTGCTGCACAATATATGGCACAGAGACAAATGAGCTAAAAGTCAACCAGGGAAACCCCCGTGCTTGATTGTGTAGGTAGATTCTTTTGTGTTGTTGGCCTTGACATTTAGCAGTGTTATAAATACTGGCATGATTTCCTTGTGCTTGCATGTTTGCGTGTTTAGCCACATGGTGGCGCACTGTGCTTGCCTTCCAGTTATGCTTGGTTTGTGGTCGGCTGTTCTCTGCAAATGCATCTGTGAGGCAGTTTATCCTGTGTTCACTGCGCCAAATATAATGTGTAATATAACTGAACAAATGGGTTTTGTTACAATAATATAAATATTCTACTTATGATGATAAAATTAATTGATTTTTTTTTTGTTGTTGTTGTTATTTCATTTTAAACTGTGTAATGAAGCCCAAGCCTGGTAGAAACACGGTAGAATAAATAAATTTGTATTTCCAACTCATCTGGTTTGTGTTTTGGACATTATGTAATACATTGGAAGGGTCAGGGTGTGCCCATGAAAACATGTCTGTACTATCTTGGTTCTCTTTCTTTAATGACTCACAGATCTAGGTTGATTTACTGATACTGTAACACTTCTTCTTTCGAAGCGTTAGCGGTGCACACTGGCCTGTATCCTCATCCCCCATCCCTCCTCTCCCTGACCCCCAACCCAAACCAGGGTCTGTATTCTTTTTTGCCAGCCCTCCCCTCCCCTACCACCTACCCGAAGCAGTTTTTACCCTCTTCCCACTCCCTCTTTCCTGAAACCAGAACTACAACTGTTCCTCAGTAGTTGAAATAGTGAGTTCCTCAGCAGTGACTTGTACTTAATTCCCCAGCAGAACGTACCATATTGTGAAGTATCCCCGAGTAAGACAGTGAACCCTAGGTTGGTGCCAATGCATGGAACGGGTGTTCCAAAAAGACTGGCTTATTCATTATGTTAGATGTGTTGTGTATTTGAATCTGTTGATGGATTTTTCTGAAAATTAATGTGGGTTTATATGAAAAAATATTTTTTTGTGACTTGAGCTATCATTTTTACATTAACTAAGCAAGAACACAAGAGGATTTGGAGAAAGAAGTAAGTGTCTGTGACTCATGGTGATTTCAAATCGAAGGCCTTCCACTCACAGTTACCATTTGTGAAAAATGCAACTCTATGCCACACCATCCTGCAACAGCAGAGCTTGATCAACTAATTAATGGGTTGTCCTATGAAAGCTCTTGGTTGTGACGATGAAGTCGATCACCATTTAGTGTAAAAAGCGGGACTGGATTTCTGTCACCAAAAATAAATAAAAAATGAATCGAGTGTAGCCCGTAATGAAGGTTATAGGAAAACAGCGTGTTTTCTTTATCAGACGATCAGGACACTTCTCCCTGTATATGGAGGGGTATGGTATGGGTGGTCTGTCTATTTGTGTAATTGTTGATTTATTGATCAATGTGATAACCAGAAAGGTTATATAAGGAGAATGTGTCGTGGTGGAAGGGGGGAGAAGTGGGAGACCAGGAAAAGAACAAAGGGTGAAGTGTGGACCTGTAGCAGGACTCAAAAGAAGTAGCTTATCTAGTTAATATTGTGGATTGTTCCGGCGGGTCTCTTATACTGGGGGTCTTACTGATATGCTTGCCGCTTTATATTGAATTTGTTGGCGTAATTTTACGTATATATATATATTTCTTTTAGGGGGGCACTGAGGTAATTAACCTCCTAAATTCATGTGAAGATGTGATCCTCTGGACAAGAGCAACACTCTAACAAAGCATGTGTTCATTGGAGACAGATGGTATCACAAAATGATGAGCTTTAAATGGAATTCTTCAACAGTGATTATGATTCTTTAAATAACGGACATTTACAGTCCCCATCATCCTAAAGCTAATGCTAATGTATCTGACCCCACCCAGATGGAAGGGCAGCACGTCAGGAGAAATCGATTTTGCTAACTGGTTAACAGGAAAACACACACTTTTTGTGATATTCAGCTTATAACCAGAAAATATTCCGAAGGTCTCTAACAGATTTACTATTCCACCAACACAATTTACTGGGTCTCGAACATATAATAATAAATCGTCAGCATATAGTGCTACTCTGTGTTCAACCCCTCCTCTGATTATACCTGAAAATAATGTGGAAGCTTTCAGGGCAATAGACAGAGGCTCTATAGCGAGAGCAAAAAGCAGCGGTGAAGGGGGCATCCTTGGCGCGTGCCACGCGAAAGAGGGAAAGGGGGCGAAATTTCTGAATTTGTTTTAACTCTTGGTCTATAGCTACTACATAAATTTGGTTCTTTATCTTTTTTAAGTATAAGAGATATCAGCGCCTCATTTAGTGTTGGCGGCAAAACACCCCGTTCTAACGAATCATTGAAAACATCTAGTAATAAAGGGGCAAGCTGTACAGCAAACTTTTTAAAGAACTCAGCTGAGAAACCGTCTGGCCGGGGCTTTTATTATTCTGCATCAGAGAAATGCAAATAAGTGATTTCTTGTAGACTTAATGGTTTATCTAAATTTTCTGCTAATTCTTTATTTACAGTCGGTATATCTAAATTATTAAGAAATGACTCCATGACCGAGGTATCAGGGGAAGGTTCTGATTTGTAAAGGTTAGAATAAAACGAAGAGAACTCAAGATTTATGTTTGCTGGATCTGTTGTCAGTTTCTGGGAAGAGTCATATATTGGTGAAATAAAGTGAGAGGCATGCTGATGCTTCAGTTGCGAGGCTAAAAGGCGACTGGCTCTGTCCCCATGCTCATAATAAGTTGCTCTCGTCCGTTGTAATAGGTGTTCCGCATTACCTGTTGATAGGAGGTCAAATTCGGTTTGCAGCTGCAGACGTTTAGTTGCCAGAGCAGGATCTGGTGAGGAGGCATGCTGCCTATCAATGTCTAAGATAGAGTCCATAAGTTGTCGCTGCCTCAACCTTCTGGTTTTGGACAAATGCGCACTGAAAGAGATGATACGCCCACGTAAAAAGGCTTTCAGTGTTTCCCACAGAAGCGATGGGGAAACATGATCAGACCTATTAGTCTCTAAAAAGAAATCAATCTCCGAAGATACATAATTACAGAACTCTGCATCGGCCAGTAAACCCGTGTTCAACTTCCAGCCTCCTTGGTGCCTATGTGAACCCGAGGGGAAACAAAGCTCGAGTATGTGAGGCGCATGGTCCGAAGTTACTATGGCAGTGTAATCTGTAGATCTGACGAGAGGTAAAAGGGCCTTATCAATAAAGAAAAAATCTATGCGGGAATAGACTTGATGGACAGTAGAGAAATAAGAAAAGTCTTTAGCATTAGGGTGAAAGAAACGCCAAGGGTCAACGCACCCCACACGATCCATCAGTGTTAATAAAGTCTTAGACATTGCTGTTGGTGTGGTCGATCTGGGCTGTGAACGATCAAGGCTTGGATCGACGACACAGTTGAAATCTCCTCCTAGTATAAGATGATGAGTATCTAAATTTGGCAGATGGGAAAATAACGTGGACATAAAATCTGGGCTGTCCCAATTAGGTGCATACACGCTGACCAACACAACAGGAGTTTGATAAAGAATACCAGAAACTATAATGTAACGACCACCAGGGTCAGAGTATATATGATCAGAGACAAACTTAATTCGTTTATGTACTAAAATGGCTGTGCCTCTGGATTTACTGTTGAAATTGGAGTGAAATATCTGTCCAACCCATGGTTTACGGAGCCTAGTGTGGTCAACTGTACGCAGGTGAGTCTCCTGCAAAAAAGCAATATCAGTGGAGAGATACTTTAAGTGTGAAAAGACTCTGGCACGCTTACACTGCACCCCCAAACCCCGCACATTCCAAGTAATAATATTCATTTTATGTCCGGCTACTCCCCCTGGCACTACAGAAGCATTTGCCATTTGTGATACACAAGGTAGATAAGACTGAGTGAAACCAGTAGTTTGGGACCAAAGGTAAAGAAAGAGGAAAAGGGAAAAAAAAAAACAACAAACAAGCAAACAAACAGAAAAAAAAAAAAAAAAAAAACACCGAACAAGGCGCACAGCCCCACCCACCCCACCCCACTCCCCACATATAGCTTACATCTGTTGAGAGATACAGTAATATATGTCTGATGCCCGCTCGAATAAAACCGACGAGCTGCCAGAGCCAGTGTACATACAACCGGTTAATCATGTGGTGCTACCTGCTCCTAACATTGTATTTTTAATACCCTGAATATTACAGTCAACCCAGGGGAGAGATAAAGCATCCTGAGAAACGCGTCGCAACCGCGAGCTTTAAAGAGGCTGTACTCAGTAACATAACAGTGCACAGGTGCCTGCACAGTAGTAGTTGTATTGCAGATAGGCTGTAAATTATAAAGTGCCATTGCATAGCCCCAAGCCTACAGCAACGCTACACATAAAACCAAAAATGGTTAGGACTACTGCTACTGTCATAACGAACAAGAATGAACGTGACTTTAACAGCAGGCCAACAAAAGTCCGATAACATATTGTAACTAATACCTTAGCCAAAGTAGCGTCACCTGAATGTATTTTTACTCCATCGTTAGAGCCTCCTAGGCTGGAAAGATCTGCCGGTAGAAAGTCTCCGCGGCCTCGGGAGAGTTGAAGATGTGCTCCCTGTTGTTGTGGGTGACTCGGAGGCGCGCTGGGTACAGCACACCGAACTTCACTCCCCGCCGGTAGAGGAGCCCCTTGACCGGGTTAAATGCTGCTCGCCTCCTCGCCACCGCTGCGCTGAAATCCTCGTAGATTTTGATGCCGTGGCCGTTGTGAGAAGAGTCCTTATGTGACTTTGCCCACCTCAGAACAGCCTCTTTCTCCATGTAACGATGAAACCTGACAATAACAGGACGTGGAGGATCATCCGGTCGGGGTTTCGGCTGCAGGCTGCGGTGTGCGCGGTCCAGCTCAGGCGGTCCAGAGAGCAGGTCTCCCAGTAAATCAGCGAACAGCTTGGCCATAAAGACCCTCGCATCTTTTCCCTCCACGTTCTCCGGGAGTCCCAGCACACGGACATTTTGGCGTTTTGAGCGGGACTCCAAGTCCTCCACTTTTGCCTTGAGCTCTGCATTCTCTTTCACCACCGATCCCAGGTCAGACTGGAGCCCGCTCACGTCCAGTTCTAGTTGCGTTATCCTGTCGCTGTGGTCGGATAAGCTAGTCTCCATCTCTCTGATAGTAGAAGCTGGAAGGATTCGACCGACGACCGGATAGGTTCCAGTGAGCTATTTAGTAAAGCTGTGAGTTCGGCGGTCATATCCCTTCTCATTTTTCCAAGTTCTAGGACAAGCGTCTCCGTCGTTAATGGTGCCACAGGATCTTCCGCCATGCTGCTACAGGCTTTAGCACCCTGCTGCTTTACAGTTTTACCGCCCGATCTACCCGCTTTACTCATTCTGCCTCAGGAGTTTCGTTAAGCGAAGTAGTCGTTTCAGGATTAGGCACTATGTGACGATGAAAGGTATTTTGCGAATAAACTAAACTGAAAAGATGCGGAGCTCGGACAACGTGCGTCTTACCACCACATGGCGTAATCCGGAAGTCAATATTGTGTGAATATTGTGGGATTGACTGGAATAGGCCTCACATTCATCGTGGAGACACTGTAGCAGTACCTGAGCTTCACAGAGCTAGCATTTTCTCACTTCCAGGAGGATCTTTACATCTTTACATGAAGCGGTTGGCTCATACATGGAGATTGTGTAACTTGAGTCTTATAGTGGTAGACTGTTCAACAAACTTGTTTTAAATTAAAAAAGCGATAACTGTTGCAGGAGGATGTCAGAAAGGTTCTCCTGGAAGTTTCCTGCTCTGAAGTTAGAAGGTAGCTTCTCCCAGCCAACCCAGAATGTTAACACCTTCATCTTCATCACTACCTTCAACAGGCCATGTTGTCTAGGAGCATCTAAATGAACACTTTCAATGCAATTTTGTTGTTTCAAAGAAAAATGTATTGTAATGTTCTAGTGAAGCATGTCTGAACTACTTGGTCAAAGTAAAAATAAGCTGCTCAATACATTAAAATTGCTCAAAAATTACACGTTAAGTTTTAAGCCAAAATAACTCTGGGTTCAAAATGCATTTCTGCTGTTTTTGGGAAAAGCTGCGCAACTACATCTGGCTTAGATGTCAGCAGGGGGCATACATACGAGTGCATCGTGACTTTAGGAAAGAAGACTGAGCTACCAGCGAGTGAAAAACATTTCACTACACAGTTGTGTTCCTTTTAATAATAATTCTTCACGTTATAACTCTTCTTTATAATCCATCTACCAAACAAGCAGAAGCACAAACACTGCCACCTAGCGAGTTAAAATGTGCTCAACAGAACTTCATTTACATCCATTCTCTGGGATTGATATGTCATGACTGGCTGTGCAGGGTAACCAATCAGATGTAAGAGTAGACCAAGCTGCCGCTGCTGCAGCCCACAACATCACAGATGCACAGTGAAGAGAAGTAAAATTCGAGTTCAGTAATAAATGTTGTGATGTTCTTAAATACATTAATTTATCTCAGTATTCTGTGGGCAGCCCTCAGTTTGTTGTCAGTTCAGGTATGACGTGAAACTCAACCAGAGGAAGTAACTACCCTGACTACCCCACATCTGAAACATCCGTCCACAGGATGGAGACATGCTCAGTTGTGCGGCCTCAGTTCTTCACAGAAATATGTTAGAACTCTTTAGTAAATATGTTAGAACTCAGCAAGTTCAGTGTGGTAGCTTTAATGTTCAGCAGCCATTTCTTCTCTCTCTTACCTTTCTGTGTAAAAACACCAATGGCTGATGGCGTCATTCATAAAAAAAAAATTAAAAAAAAAAACAGTGGGATATATATGGAGCTTTCACTGTATGGAAGGATGGTGGTGTCGCTGCAGAAAGCTGTGAGGGGAGTGGACTTTTTCATCTTCAACTTCCTCTCTTTCTGTGCTATCTTTAATAAGTCACACTCTCATAGACCTCTAGGGAAAATAAAGGGCAGTGTTCTTCTTTCAGAGATGGCATGCTCTCTACATCTCTCATCTTACAGTGTTGTGCTGCTTCTCATGGTCTCCCTCCACGGTACGTACACCACTTTTACTGATATAAATTGTTTGACCTACATGGCTGATTGCGTTTATGTTGCTTCCTGGTTTGTCTGCATCAAAGAGTCTCAAACAGTGGGTCCACTGCTTCCTGCTTCAAACCACCTCACTGCGAACCAAGAAAAAAAAAACTAAACAAGCTTATTTAACGAGACCATGTCCCCGACAGAGACAGTTATGTCCTAATTTAGTACAGTGCACGCTACCGCAACACTCATTAGAACTATAATAGTTCAGAGTAAACGCTTTGACAGATACAAGGAAGTGTTGCTGTTTCTCCTTTTTTTTTATCAGATGTTTTAATATTGTAACTGTATTTATTTGCTAAAATGTACAAATGAACAGAGTATAATAAACTTGTGAAGCAGACTCAAATATTACCAAGATGCTCTACATCAGGAGCAGCAACGCTGACTGAAAGTGACGAGTAAACAGAGTAAAGAACAGAGTAAAGCCGCCTGCAGCGCCACATTTACAGCTGGTGCCAGGATCTGTGTTTAGGTCAGTGGCAGCTGTTAACGCACAGCTGGGATTCACTGCCACAATAGGTTGAAAGTCATTATATTTAGTTGCTGTTTTCTTTTTTCTCATTCTGACAAATTTTACAAGACAATCACAAAACACACACACACACACACACACACACACACACACACACACACCTGTGTTATCAATGCCTTATATGTGGCTCCCATTTTCTAATGTGTCTTCTCGCTGTCTTTCACTAAAACTGGACCATGTGCTTTCAAATGTTATGTGATCAAATGTAATATTTTATATTTTACACTTGTGGTTGTTTGTTTGCTTGTGTGTTTCAGATGTAGAGGCGTCCGGTTGTGAACGTGTTATCGACAAAATGGTCGGAGACACCGTGGTGTTTTCATCATGTCTACCAACTGAAGGGGTTATCGTAGCTGAATGGAAATACCAAAATGAAAATGTTATCAAAGAAATAAGTAAAATTGATCAGTTCAAGGGCAGATATGATTCCAAAAACTATACTTTAACAGTGAGACAGCTGACTAGACAAGATTCAGGTAAATTCCTTTTTACCTCAGAGGCGAACTACCAACAAAGAGATACAGTCATCATCACTCTGCGGGTTCATGGTAAGATTCCTCTGCTAATTGATTCTCAAACCAGTAATCAGACCAAACTGATATGTTACTCACATTGTGTGTTACATGTGCGTTTTTAGTCTAACATGCCTGAATCCAAGGAGAATTTGTCACTTTGTTCTGATGTTTTTGTTACTCTCTCCACTTACTGTCCCATCAGAGCCCATAACTCAGAAGCCTCATTTAAAACAGAACAATTTCACCACAAATGCCTCGAAGGGATCCTGCACGGTTTCTCTGGAGTGCAGCAGTGACAGAGACGTCACCTACAAGTGGACTGTGGGCAGTCAAACTCTAACCCTAACCGGTCCCAAGCTGCAATACACCATCAGGCCAGAAGATGGAGACACCACATTTAACTGCACAGTTTCCAATTATGTCAGTAAACAATCTGCAGTCATAATCAAGACATGTAGCAACGACACCATGAACACAGCAGGTATTTGAAGTTCCGTTTTTCTGAGTGCACAGTAATCCATCTGTAAATATTATTCAAAAGATGCATTTAGTTTGCACTGAATCAAACTTGAAATAACAGCCTCCAGGGGGCTCTGCGTTATTCAACAAGAAACGGACACAAGAAAACGGCTAAGAACACTCCTGACTACACTTGTTATTTATTGTTTCAGAGTCCGGCTCTTCTTCTGTCTTATTCATCATTAGGATGTTGATTGGAGCTCTGGTTATTCTGCTGCTGCTCGTGCTACTTCACCACACAAAGGCAAAGGGTGAGAGCTTTTGTCTCTGATATTACCTAAGGTTTTGCATATTTTATTGTGTAAAGCCATAAGAAAATAAAAAGAAAGTAACAAAACGTTTTTTTTTTTTTTTTCACAGATCTCTTTTGTAGCAGGTTGGTGCTTCTCTCTCTTCGTTCATTTCCAGTATCACTGCAGTAACTTGAAGGTGTACATTTCTAGCTTTCACATTCACTAAACTTTCACATTCTCATCCCCTCAGGTTCAAACACCAGGGTGAAAGTCAACAGCAGGTGTACTCGTCCCTCCTCCAGGGTGAGTCTTCCCTCTATACTGTCCCTTCTGGTCGGATGCCATAGCATGGAAAGGTTGAGTTAATAGAAGTTCACTCATAAATATTCACTGATGTGACTTAAACTTAATTATCATTGACTTGCAGGTGATGGTGCTGCCTACGAAACAGCGGAAACCTCTGATAATTCTTGAAAGGGTATCGAGTGAGCTGTAAATACTATTGACTCATCAACAGATTATCAATAATTCAAATAATTAAACACTAATTTATTATTTCAGGAGGAGCAACAGATAGTGTCATATCTCATTCACATGTGATGGAAGGGCAGAAGGCAACATGAATGAAAGAGCAACATTTATTTATTTTTTTGCTTTTGTTTTTTATATTGACATGTCAATCTATGAGCACAAAGCATTTCTGGTGTGTGAAGTGTCAGCTACTCCTACTGTGGGAACGCAGTCTCTTTAAAAGGAACAGTCAACCCACAGATACTGACTGTGGCGTCTTGGCCTCACGATTTCCTCATACGACACATGCATGCTATGTTCACACAGCAGCATTTTTATTTGACTCTATTATCAGACTCGAACTCTGTGAAACTCTCGGAAAGGATTTAGAAAAGGATATAATAACTGATGATTAGATCGATAAATTAAATGTTAAAGCCCAGCACCTGACTAACCAGGAAGTCTATAAGCTAGCAACCTTGACCATCTTGTGACAATTCAATGTTCTGCTGGGAAACGTTTGAACCTGGTGTTCATAGGTGTGAATGTTACTTAGACATGTGCAACCCACCTAGACTAAAGCACCCCCACCCCATAGCAGTGAAACTCCTTGATGACAGCAGCTACCCACAGCAGAAATCACACAAAAATGATTTGGAACAACTCGACCCGTAGGACCCAAAGGCCCCCACTAACAACAATCTGTTACCAGACACAACAGGAAACCTTCAAAAGACCCATGTCCGTTCTCTGGTAACTGTTTTGGAGGCCTACAGACCTACAGAATATTAGACATGTGGTCATAATGTTATGTCTGAATGGTGTACATAGCTGTAAGCCGAAGTTCTGTTAGACCGTAGCCAACTTTATGAAGCTGCTGCACAATATATGCCACAGAGACAAATGAGCTAAAAGTCAACCAGGAAAACCCCCGTGCTTGATTGTGTAGGTAGATTATTTTGTGTTGTTGGCCTTGACATTTAGCAGTGTTATAAATACTGGCATGATTTCCTTGTGCTTGCATGTTTGCGTATTTAACCACATGGGGGTGCACTGTGGTTGCCTTCCAGTTACGCTTGGTTTGTGGTCGGCTGTTCTCTGCAAATGCATCTGTGAGGCAGTTTATCCTGTGTTCACTGCGCCAAATATAATCTGTAATATAACTGAACAAATGGGTTTTGTTACAATAATATAAATATTCTACTTATGATGATAAAATTAATTGATTTTTCTTGTTGTTGTTGTTATTTGATTTTAAACTGTGTAATGAAGCCCAAGCCTGGTAGAAACACGGTAGAATAAATAAATTTGCATTTCCAACTCATCTGATTTGTGTTTTGGACATTATGTAATACATTGGAAGGGTCAGGGTGTGCCTGTGAAAACATGTCTGTACGATCTTGGTTCTCTTTCTTTAATGACTCACAGATCTAGGTTGATTTACTGGTACTGTAACACTTCTTCTTTCAAAGCGTTAGCGGTGCACTTCATGGTTTCAGTCTGAATTCCCTTGAAACGACTGCAGTTGATTGCTCTGTGCCCAAAGACCATTTTAAGATGTAAGAAAAACACCTTGCTTGAAATAGAAATCGATATGTGATAGAGATGATAGCGGGTTTGTCCGCTCTGTCATAAGTTCTTAGAATAGCTAATAGACTCATGCTATCCACTTATACATTTAACAAAAAAGGGAAATGAGCTAATATCAAGCTGTCAGGCAAAGAAACCTAGGTCACATTGTAACTTTTGTTCGTCAGCAAAGTAAAATAGGTTTTTTGTTGCACCTCTGGGTTTTTGTTTATTTTCTGCATCTCTTGGTGCCACTACAGTAAGTTAGTAGATATCTAATGTTCAGATTGTCCTCTTAGTATGATGGTAACATGTTGGTTGCGTTAGCAACTGACTTCATTCTGTTGAGTCACAAGACTGTTTGGTTGATTCATTTTACGTTAGGGTGTAGGGGTGGTGGTTCAGGCATATATCCTCATCCCCCATCCCTCCTCTCCCTGACCCCCAACCCAAACCAGGGTCTGTATTCTTTTTTGCCAGCCCTCCCCTCCCCTACCACCTACCCGAAGCAGTTTCTACCCTCTTCCCACTCCCTCTTTCCTGAAACCAGAACTACAACTGTTCCTCAGTAGTTGAAATAGTGACTTCCTTAGCAGTGACTTGTACTTAATTCCCCAGCAGAACGTACCATATTGTGAAGTATCCCCGAGTAAGACAGTGAACCCTAAGTTGGTGCCAATGCATGGAACCGGTGTGTGAATGTGAGTGTGCTTGCAAGTGGTAAGATGTAACTGTAAAGCTTTGAGTATTAAATCCTGAGCAATGCGTCTAGCATGACAAAGTGGAGTCCCCCGGTAATGCTAACCCTAAAGACAATCCTTCCCAGAGTAACACACGACTTTCCGCACAACGACGTTAGCTTGACCAATCAGTGTCTCACGTTGCAGCAGCAACTTGAAAAGCAGAGGTAAGGCTAACCAAGCCATCCATCTATCATCTACTCTCGCTTATGTTTTGGTGACTTGCCACACCCTAGACATGTCATCAATCTATCACAAGTCTACCGCATGGGGTAGACTGTGGGGCTGCCGGTGGACAGCCTAGAACATATGCGCATTTTCATTCATGTTTGACATTGCATGCTCCTGTTTGTGTACGTGTGTTCCGGATGCAGAGACTTCCAGCTGAGGCGTTGCTGCGGAGCCCTCAGGGGCGACCTGTAGGCCCGAGGCCCTGTGCAGTTGGCCGTCCGTCCTGAATGCTATGTCCGACTGTGGTTAAAGCGTGATTGAAAACAAACTTTTGCACGATATTGTGCAATCGCCTGGAAACAGCTTTCTGAGATTGTGTCGTTATCTAAAAATTGCGAAGAGAGACGTGACATATGTGAGATGAGCCAGGTGAAATTCAGTCGGTCAACAAGGCGTCAGTGTCACGGCGTTTTATAAAAACACTGATGCAGGGCTATTCGAACGGATGGAGGAGGAGTGCGAAAGTTGTGTGAGGTGTTAAACACAACTGACGTAGCTCTTGCTGAGTGGGAAGTTTCACCGCTTTTTTTTTTTTTTTTTTGTGACTGGTTTTATCTGTGCGTGCAGCGTTCCCTTGAAGTTCACGGCAAATGAAACACTCCACTGCATGCAGCACACTGACCTCTAACTTTGTACAGACAAAACACATCAAGTCCCAGACACCACGGATGTTGTTTAGACGTGGGCTCCCGTGACCTTTCTGTTATTCTTTACATTCAAACAATTATACCACAGTGTTACCCTGATGCAGTAGTGACAGGTGTTTTCTCTTTGTGAAGGGTGCCATCATCACTGACCTTACACGTTCACCGTGTCACTTCATGTGTTAACACTCTTTCATCTACTTATACTTATAAATACAGGAGCCCCCATAAAGCAGAACTATCAGTGGTATCCGTTTTAGCTGCTCTACAGTCTATCGGGGGGAAGTACTGAAGGTATACAACTACTCACACTTAGTGCACGCTTGTGGTTATCACAACAAATTCATTTCCTGATCGCTATTTAGACAGAGCAGAACAAGCAGACTAGCCTGGCCCCTCATGCTTTTTTTCTTTTTTTTTTTAATCTCTTTACACAGAAGCATTGCCTTGCTTGTGTGATGTGCAGCATGGAGGTTTTTTTTAAACTTTTATCTTGATTCTGAGCGGTTTGATTCCTTCTCTCGCGTTAACCAGTGCTTGTCTGCTCACAAGCCTCTCTGCCTTACCTGCCTGCACCTCTGGGCCTCGTGCACAGCAAAGGAGAGCAAGAAAATTTGATGTGTTTTAAGAGTGTGCTTTGAAAAGTTGGCTTTATTTTTCACACCTGTCTGTCTGTCATGGCTGAGCTCTCGTGGTTTTCAATCTTGATGTCGCCTTTGAATAAATTCACACCAGGCGTTATGGTCTTCCACTCCTGCATGAGCCGCTCGGTTCTCGCCGTCGAGGCCTGACACTGGACACAGTCGTGACCAGTCGTCGCCTTTTGTTTCAGTGGCATAATTACAGAACAACAGGGACACTTTGATTTGACTCCGGCTATTGAATAGAGATGGGATTTATGGCTCTTTGAATGGGTGCTGTGATAGGGAAAGGTTAGTCTGTCTATATCAAAAAAGAAGATTCTAGATAGACAAATGCTTTATTTAATGCATGAGAAATTCACCTTTGCACCGACTGGGAATGGAACGCTGGTCCTCTGCTATGCTCACCACTATACTAGCTCCTTCACCAACACAAAAAGGGGAAAAAGAGCACGATCCGGTCAATAGACTCGGTTCGTCCATGAACGTCACAACTCAACTATTGAAACATAACTTAGACTCTGCCTTTAGCTTCTACTAGCCCTCTGCAGCTTGCTGTGCACTGTTTGTTGTACACTGTCCAGCATCTCTTCATGTAGTGAAGCCTGATGTCAATATGTGACCCAGCTCCACATGTTGAAAGGTTATTAGATGTGGGCACTCGTCATATCGACAAATCTAGCCCAGATATGAGTAAAAGAAATTTGTGATTTTGAGTCCAATCAAAGTGCAGTCAAAACAGGACTGAATTTGTGCAACATAAGGCCGAGAATGTCATTGCTTCAAGCAGCAACAGCCAATGAGGCAGTCTTGAACAAATACTTTTTAATATGTTCTATACCTGTTATGGTTTTGTCACAAAAAATCCAAGTGTATCTAATTGTGATTGAGGAAACTCAAAGACTTCCCACAGATCTCAGTACTTTACAGTATCCTTGTCTAACGTGCCTACTTTGATCTTTTTTGTATAACGGGCCAGAAGCCACTTGTTCTTTGCTGACTAGAACCTCCCCCCACTCTCCGCCCTCTATCTTTTTTTTTCGTCTTGGGTAATTTGCCATAGCACAGTTTGATATACCAGAAGAGGAAACAGATGCTGTTCCTCTAACAACAGACATGGTTGGTGTTCGGCTTCGTTGCCTGAGCTGCTTCTTAAGTGCTCTACTACTTCTTGGGATCTGCCTTATCAGTACGTACTATTACTACTACTTTCAGATGTCTCAATTTTTCCTTACCATTACCAGTAGCATTTGTTTGCCTCTGTTGACCTCTGATATGGGCTGGCTGCACGCGCAGATCTACCTTGCAAAAGATTTGAGGATATGTACTTGCAATTTCTGGAAAATTACACGTCATCCTAGGGACTTGTCACTCAGCGGTTTGTTTGCAAATTCTACAGAAGAGCAGCAGCAAAACAATGTGCTTGTGGCTTTGAAGCTAAGCTGATTGCTGTGGCATCTAAAATTAGGATACTGACACCAATTGATAGTTCAGAATGTATCATGCTTCCAAAAACTCACAATGTTCATAGAGCGTACTGAAAATGTGTCCCCTTCGCTTGTTTGTGTGTTTTGAATAATCAAATGTTGTATCTCATTCATGTTTTTTTAGTCATGCTTTGCATTTTTGATGAACTCAGCATCAGCAGATTTTGTGCTGCATCTGCTCGAAAGTCTATTTAAAGCACGTCTCGGTTGTGTCACCCTGTTACTGTTGGTTCCTGGTTGTTTTCCTTAAAGCATTGTCCGTGTTGTGATATGGTAATGTACCCCCAGTACTTACTATATAATAAATCACGCTATAGTTTTAGACTGGAAGAGCTTTGACAGGTACAGGGAGGTTTTGGACCCTTTCAGGTCATTTGCAGAAGTTGGAGAGTTGGCCTGAGTGTTTAAAACCTCACTTCAGCGAGGCAGATGGGAGACATAGAACCATTTCCTGGGTGCCCTCCACCCACTGAACAAAAGTTTGTGAAGAATAAAGCCACCGCTGACACCGCCTCTGACGCTGCAGCCGGCGTCCGCGTTGGTCAGTGTTGCTCTCCTTTCTTCTTTGGAGTTACTGCCCACTTACAAATTATATTGTTAATGTCAACTGTCAATGAACAGTTCACAGCCACAACAGCAGTCGAGGCGTGATTATCTGACGTCTTATTTAAAGATTTTATAATCAGTTCACAGAAAGAAGGCCTTTCTGTGTGGAGTTTGCATGTTCTCCCTGTGTCTGCGTGGGTTCTCTCCGGATACTCCGGCTTCCTCCCGCCTCATTCTAAATTGAGCATAGGTGTGAGTGTGAAACGTTGTTTGTCTCTGTGTAAGTCCTGTGATAGACTGGCTCTACCCCAAAGACAGCCGGGTTAGGCCCCACCCCCCATGAACCTCTAGAGTCTAGAAGATGAGAATGGTCAGTTCACTGACTAATTTCACAAGTTGACAAGATGACAAAGGTGTAATTGTTCATCAGTGGACAGGGAGCAAGCTATTTGGAAAATGCTTGTCATAAATATGTTGTCACTCTCACTCTTTTTGTATTCTGCTTTTTATTTTTATTCTCCGACGTGGTTTATGCTATCTTCCGTCAACTAATTTGTTTTCTAGGCAATGTGGTTTTAGGATTGTTGCTCATTTTGTGCCCTCCCTTTGTCATAATGACATCTGTACTAATACTAAATAACAACAGTGGACAATGAAACATTTTATATTTGATATCTTATTGTCTCGTTTGCTTGTGTGTTTCAGATGTAGAGGCATCCGGTTGTGAACTTGTCATCGACAAAATGGTCGGAGACACTGTGGTGTTTTCATCATGTCTACCAACTGTAGGGGTTACCTTAGCTGAATGGTATTACAGACATGGAGACCTTAATAGAGATGTAACTACATTTGATCAGTTCAAGGGCAGATATGACGAAGATTCCAAAAACTATACTTTAACAGTGAGACAGCTGACTAGACAAGATTCAGGTAAATTCCTTTTTACCTCAGAGGTGAACAACCAACAAAGACCAACAGTCATCATCACTCTGCGGGTTCATGGTAAGATTCCTATTTTTGAAGGTACCACATAACAATTGACAAATTTAAAATTTATTATTGAATATAATAAAATAATGGGTTAATGGATAACACAGTCATGGTAAATGGTATTTTAATCTTTTTGATATTTTAGTTTTTCTGTTCTCTCTCGATCTATCAAAATTAAATTTGAGTTGTGCCTGAAGCCAAAGCTAATAATGCCACTAATAACTGGATATGATGGAATGCACAATTGGATGTGTAAAAAGTAATATTATCAGACACACTGATCAGCCACTACATTATAACCACTGAGGGGAGAAGTACATAATATTGATTGTCTTGTGACAACACATTGTTGTGCTGGGCAACTTTTGGATCTGCCCTTGATGTGTATATTACTTAAACATGAACCACCCACCTGGACCAGATCAGACACCACCAACAGCAGTCACCCCCAGCAGGATGCAGCCTGACACAGACACACACAAACTGTTTTAGAACAACATGAAGAACAGTACATGGTTTTGACCTGGCCTCAAAATTTACTAGATCCTAAACGTATCAAGTATCTGTGGGATGGTCCACAGAGGCCCCTCCCCTAAAGGATCTACAGACCCCCTCACTGACAACATTGTGTCACCAGACTCCACAGGACACCCTCAGAAGACCCATGTCCATTCTCTGATGGATCACAACTGTTTTGGAGGCACAAGGGAGAAATACACAATAATTTAGGAAGGCGGTCATAATGTTATGCCTGATCGCTGTAAGAAACTCATGTTAAAGTAGTTTATTTGCTTCTATTCTGTCTCTAGCTCTCTGTGTTTTAATTTAGCCTCATCTTTAAGCCCCAAGATAAAATACTATACATTATATTTCTGTCCACAAGAGGATGTCTTGGTTTGCAGCTGCAAGTTCTTGCTTGTGTTATTCTAGATTTCTATGAGACGTTTACAAAACTGTGCACATACACACAGTATCTATGAGTGTAATCTGGAAGGTAAACTGAAGCACCCTAATCCTGTCTCTTTCTGTTGCTTCATCAGAGCCCATAACTCAGAAGCCTCATTTAAAACAGAACAATTTCACCACAAATGCCTCGAATGGATCCTGCACAGTTTCTCTGGAGTGCAGCAGTGACAGAGACGTCACCTACAAGTGGACGGTGGGCAGTCAAACTCTAACCCTAACCGGTCCCAAGCTGCAATACACCATCAGGCCAGAAGATGGAGACACCATATTTAACTGCACAGTTTCCAATTATGTCAGTAATCAATCTGCAGTCATAACCAAGACATGTAGCAACGACACCATGAACACAGCAGGTATTTGCACAAGTTATTGTGGTTCATTTTATTGCTATGAAGAAGTAGAACAGGACGTGTGACAATAACTATTACTATTTATACTAATGATATCCACAAATGCAGTATGTGACTAGTCAGACTTACACTTTAGACAAAGACAAACCTGTTGCAGTTTACTGCTTAAAATGTTTAAGTTCCCTACGATCTCTGGAGAGTCTCAGACTGTTCGCAAATAGTTTTTAAAAAATACAGATAAATTTCCTCAGTTTCAAAGCAGTAACAATTATTATAGACTCCAAATATTTGGCAAAAACCAACCTGTTCAAGTGCTGTAAGGCTACATCTGCGTGCCATCTGTCCTTTCTCGTCATCTCCAACAATGTGAAGCAACGCCAATGCTAATCCAAGTGTGCCCTCGCTTTCTGTAATCTGTAATCCTTGTAATCGCTGAAACTACCATTATTATCAAACACTTGTCTTGGACTCTCCAAGGTTCTATTTCCTGTTTCCTGACCATCAGACAGTACCAAATCATAGAAACCAAGTTACAGTGGTAACTTTTGTCTTGGCGTATTCCTAGTTACTGTGGCCTGTTGTTGCTTTCCTCCTCAGCTCCAGCAATGCATTTAAATTGTTCATCATTTGCAGAAGCAGAGCATAATTTCTTCTTGATCCTGGGTGTGGCGTGTGGAGGCTGCGTCCTGATTGTCATTATAGTTGGAATAGCTGTGGTTGTTTGTCACCAAAAAAAATCCAATGCCGGTAAGAAAATTTCCACCACTTTTGACTTTACACGATCAGTCGCATTGAACATAGTTGTTAATAACGACTTGTTAATTTCTCCACCAGAAGAAAATGACATGACGTTGTACGCTGACATCGCTGATGTTGCACCGCAAGTAAGTATACTTGCATGTTCACCAATCAGCCATACCATTATGGTCATAATCAGTGGTCAAGTCGATGAGGCTTATTGCCAGGTTATCCTGGCACCTGTCAGAGAGTGGGATGTTGAAGGCAGCAAGAGAACATGTTGTCTTAAAAGCTGATGTTTAAAAAGTAGGGCAATATATATATATATATGTGTGTGTGTGTGTGTGTGCTGTGGGGCTGTGCAGTGCCCCATATTCAATGTACTCAGGTACAAGTGTTAGTGAACCTGAGTACATTGAATTTTGGGCACTGCACAGCGGGGAAAAATTATATAACAGAATATAACAGGAAACATATACAAGCATATGAAAACAATGACGTGAAGCATGAGTTATTGCACATTATTACTATAAATTATATGTTTATAAATAAGTATGGGTTCTGGGTTCTGCACCCTCAGAGTGAGGAGTTATACAGGTTAATGGCCACCGGCAGGAATGATTTCCTGTGACACTCTGTGGTGCATTGTGGTGTAATCAGTCTGGTGCTGAAAGAACTCCTGTGTCTGGCCAGCACGTCACGGAGTGTGTTCGACTCATTGTCCAGGATGGCTCTCACCTTGTGAAGCATTCTCCTGTCTGACACCACTGTCAGAGGGTCCAGCTTCACTCCCACAACGTCACTGGCCTTGCGTATCAGTCTGTTCAACCTGTTGGCGTCCGCTACCCTCAGCCTGCTGCCCCAGCACGCAACAGCATAGAAGATGGCACCAGCCACCACAGACTCATAGAACATCCTGAGCATAGTCCTGCAGATTTTGAAACCTCAACAGCCTCAGAAAATAGAGGTGACTCTGGCCCTTCCTGTACAGGGCGTCTGTGTTCTTTCCCCAGTCCAGTCTATTATCAGTGTGAACCCCCAGATACTTATAATACTCCACTATGTCCACATTGACACCCTGGACGGAAACAGGGGTCACCGGTGTCTTGGTCCTCCTAAGGTCCACCACCAGTTCCTTCATCTTTGTCACACTGAGCTGTAGATGGTTCTCCTCACACCATGTGAGACAGTTGTCCACAACAGCCCTGTACTCCACCTCGTCACCCTTGCTGATTAGAGATGACAGGGCTCCATGCAGTGGTTGAAGTCTGTGGTGTAGAGGGTGAAGAGAAAGGGAGACAGTCCCCTGTGGTGCCCCAGTGTTGCTGACCAGCCTGTCTGACACACAGTGATGCAGGCACGCATACTGTGGTCTGCCAGTCAGGTAGTCAACAATCCATGACACCAGGGGGGAATCCACCTGCATCGCCATCATCTTCTCACCCAGAAGAGCCGGACGGATGGTGTTGAAAGCACTGGAGAAGTCAAATAACATTACTCTCACAGTACTCGCCATCTTGTCCAAGTGGGTGAAGACACGGTTGAGTAGGAAGATTGAGGCATCCTCAACTCCAAGTTGGGGCTGGTAGGCGAACTGGAGGGGGTCCAAATGTGGCTTGACCACAGGCCGGAGTTGCTCCAAGATGAGTCTCTCCAGGGTCTTCATGATGTGGGAGGTCAGCGCCACCGGTCTGTAGTCCTTCGAGCCACCGGGTCGCAGCGTCTTTGGCATAGGACGTCCAAGGATTATTGATGCATATGGGGAGTGGTGGCTGTGGTGAAATCCAACAGATGAGCTACTGTAACTCCAAGTGTTTTTAGTAGTTAATGCTGAGCCTGATTGCAGTGTGTTGCTGCACACCAGTCCATGTTGGTGGACTGGTGTGCAGGGTCCATATTGACAGGGCCTAGAGAGGGCGAATGAACGTCACAACTGGTAACCCACACCGCACCGGGAACAGGAACACCCCACTGCCATTTCCTTGGGGGGTCGTTCTTGATCTGCAGCAGTGCTCATGTGGTGGTGGTCGTAATAAATAGTAAAATCCACACAAATGCCAGGACCCAGGAATGTTATTCACTTCACCAGTTCACACTTTTTATGTTGTATAGCTGACTTTGCACAAATTTGAGTTTGGCCTTCCTGTTTCTCATTTCCTTCTTTTTTTTTTTTTCCTTCTGCATGGGCATGAAAACCTACGGAAGACCACATATGAAACCGTTCATAGTGTGACCCCTCCGGTAAGAACAAATAATTCAAAAGCCAAAGCACATGGCTACAATGTATTTTTTCCTCTTTGTCATACTGATGTATGCACAACAAAGCACAGTTTGATAGTTGTAGGTCACAGTTACACTAACAGCACTATTATTACACTATTAGTATTGGAGAAAATTGCTAAAATAGCTACAAATTTAAACCTTTTGCTCGCTGCACGCACCAGCTCCTGACTCTGACTCCCATGCTCCCCCTTCAGGAACAGTTCACTCTTGCATGCATACACACACAGACGCACACACACACACACACACACACATTGTACTTCTATCTTAGTGCGGACACTCATTGTTATAATGCAGGGGTCTTCAATGTTGTTCAGGCCGAGGACCCCCAAACTGATGGAGAGATTACGTAGAGACCCCCTACCTGCTATATGTGTTTTAAATTAAATTTAACATTTTGCATTTAATATTAAGCAATTCAAATAATACACTGATGGTGACATTGTTTTTTTTCCCTCATGCCTCTAGCCCCTGACTGTGTACGATAGGATTCAGCTTAATCGTATGAGGAAGGCTTCAGTGTCACCCTACCAAGAAGTTTCCTGATGGGATGTGGCTTGATATGTCAGATTCTTGTGAAAGCAAAATACTGTACGTATACTGTACATAGGCAGTATAAAATGATTTTGTACACTTGTGGCCTTAAAAAAGAGCTTTGCACCTATATTATAGTCAATCACTGTCATTATTTTTTAAGTAATAATTTAAATTTGTAAAAAGTTGGTCTTTTTACTGTCGGTGCAGGTGATGTCAGGAAAAAGCATAAAAATGTGCGATGAAAATCTTTTTTTTTTCACATTTTAATGATTTGAATTTATTATTAAGATTGCTGTACATTCTGTAAATAAAGTTTTGTCCCTTTGCATTTGCAGTTAGTCTCATATATTATTTCGTTATTTGCCCCAGACAGTTCAGCCTGATGGAAATTCTGTCTCTTTTCCGAGAGCCGGTTGTTTTGGCTTGACGGCTCTTTAGGCTCTCAACTGGCTCCTCAGATTTCTTTGTTACTTAAATGAATTTATGACCAAATTATGTGTATAGTGTAAATAGTGGGAGGAAGCCAGAGTAGCCGGAGAGAACCCACACAGACACAGCGAGAGAACATGCAAACGCCACACGCAGACTTGAACCTGGGGTCTTGCTGACACATCAGCGCTGACCACCACACCACTGTCCTGCCACAGACATGTAACTTCTTTTTTTTTCTTCTTCCCTTTCATTTCAGTGCGTCACATAGTTTTTTGTTTTTTTTTTTGTCTGAGTAAAAAGGCCCAAATGCCTGGTTTGCTTTTCAGTCTCTTCTTCAGTTTCGCAATTGCAACACAATGTAACATATTTGCCACCTAGTGGTTAGATTAGATTGGTGCATGACCAAAGCTGTGCATAAAACTACAGAGTGAGGCAGAGACTGGGTGTTTTTAGACGGGGTGGAGGATCTCAAGAAACACATACGATATCCGACCCGGGTCGTCTGTGGAGCAGTGGCAGAATCAGAATAAAAACTGTTGGCCATGTTTTTACCCTTCCGCAGTGCGTCTGCTGAGCAAGAACAGTTGAACCGGTCAGAGCTCTGCACACGAGTTGTGTTTGAGTAAATGCTGCATGCAATGTGTATATAATGTGTCATTATATGATTCAACCGACACAGCCCACACAGCTTCCAAAACAAAAAAATTCATTGGCAAACCCAGCGACTTCTTATCTTTCAGCTGTGTGCCAATATGATTCCTCAAGAACAGCACCACTGAGCGCGACTCTGACTTTTGTGATAGAGACTTCAGAGCTTTCAAAAGAGACCAAAATCATGCATTAGCCCCAAAATGTTCACGGACAGCATTCAATTTACTCTGGGTATGTCCTAAAATAGGTGTTTTCTGCAAAAAGGCTGGAATGATAAAAGGTTATAAATGAAGCGGACAGAGGGTTAAAAAAAACAGCCTTGTTTAATGTATTATTTAAGAGGCAAAGGCACTACAGCCTAATCTAATACAGCCGGTGCACATATAATAACATCTTTATACTTCTAAATAGTCCCAATATAAACACATTATGGACATTATAGACTTTAATAATGCATGAGAAATTATTATGTCAGCGTAGCTTGGTTGCAGATAAAGAAAGGTCACATAAAATGAGCCTAAATTAAAGTAAAATAAAAATAAAAAGTGTAATATTTTTTTTTTTTACAGAATTGGCATTATGAAAAAATATACAAAAATAGTTGTCTAAACAGTGTCCGAGGTTGTTGCACAGCAACAGCGGCATGGATCGTGTCATGGCATTGTGTCTGCTTGGTTGTCCGCTGAGGGAAGGATGTAAATGACAACGGAGAGTGTCCGCCCGCAGAGTCTGAAGCCGGTCACAGGTGCACCGTGGTCTGATGAACCAGGTCCCCAAAGCCCTTCTCATGACACACAAATACAACTAGAAATAGAATAGCATAGAAATAGAACATTGGAGCCCATTCTCTCAATATACATTCAGATCTGTCACTGCGACTCCCTTAACTAATGCAACAAAAGGTGTGTAGTTGTCTTTGGTCCTTGATGTTTCTGCCGTGTCGTCACTCTGGCTCCTTGAAGCTCCTAAGCCTTTGTGGTTGATGAAAAAAAAGAAGAGAGAGAGAGAGTTTAGAAAAGAGCCACATCGCGTTAATCAGTCTTCGGTGCCGACCAGAGAAACTGAGGCAGGAGCTTACCTTAGCACCCGTGCTGTTTTCTTTTGATGGGCGTAGAAGTTCTGCAAAAATAAATGGTGTGGCAAATTGGTTATGGCACAAACAAACAAAAAAAGTTGGTCAGAGCATGGCTAAATCAATTACATACCATTCAAAAGCTGGTAGATCATTTCTGTAAGAAAACCACAGTGTCAACATACAGTATTCTATGCCTCAGGATTACACACCAAAATCTGACAATTTCTCCGAGTGAAATTAATTTCACAATTTCAAGATGAGATTGAATTGAAGACAAGTTATGATAGTGTGATGATAGAGTGTTACGGTAACCACAAACACGAGGTTTCACTTTTCCTAGGGCATTGACCCAGTTTCCTCACATGACTTCTGTAATGTGTCACATTAAACTCAACGTAAAGTACGTGTTTATACATTCAACACCACAGACCTGAGAGATCCCAAATCAAATTGATCACAGTATTCTGGCCGTGACGACAAGCGTACTTACAAAAATTAAAAAAAAAAAAATATATATATATATATATATATATATAAATAAAACAAAGCAGGAAAATATGTGTCCTCTCACCTCTCTTAAAGATAAGTATTGCTATTAACAGACCTACAATGAGGCCACCTATGAAACAAATGGCACTTCTGTCCCTCGGCTGAGGCTGTGGAGGTGGAGGCGTAGGCTTGCCTTCAGGTACTACATTGAAGAGAGAAGAACATCATCATTTGTCAAGACGTTCAAGACCAGATTCATTTCACAAAAAGATTTTAAAAGTTTGGTTCATACACCAATCAGGCATAACATTATGACCACCTTCCTAATATTGTGTAGGTCTCCTTTGTGCCTCCAAAACAGTTGTGACTCATCAGAGAATGGATGTGTGTGCGTGTGTGCGTGTGTGTGTGTGTGGCTGCTATGGGGGGTGTCTGATCTGGTCTAGGTGGGTGCTACGTGTCTACGTGTCTCTGCGTTGTGGCTGATCTGTGTATACCTCCTATATTATTTGGGGCGTTCTCATCTGACTGAAATACTACTTGTCTGTCTTTGGCAAGGAGCTTTCCCAAATGTTAATGGCGCTGATGTATTTCAGCTTGAGGTAGATCCTGCATTAATACCAGTGGTGAAACAAATTGCCACAGACTAAGCCTTACCAACACACTTTTGCTTGACAGTCTGCGAGACGGGCTCCCTATTTTTGCTGGTTGTAGAGCTGCAGGTGAATTCAAAGTTCTGTGTTTTGTTGATGAATACGATGAGATAGGTACGGCTGCCAGAAATGGGGATAGTGCTGTTCAGACCAGAAGGCTTGACATCCCAGGTGAGTTGAACGTCTTTATCTGGAGAAGTGCAGTCCAGCATCATCCAGCAGCCACCTTCCATGTCCTGGCTGAACACTGTACTTATGGTTGGTTTTTTGAGGCGCTCTGCAGAGTTAGAAAATGAACGTGTCATTTTGGCATGGAACATTTTCTTGGCGAAATGTTAAAGACTTAAGCGATTGGCAAAAATCCCAACATATGCGTTGCTAAAGGATTCAAAATAAAGGGAAATGAGTCTGTCTCATTCTTTTATTATTATCACTTCAGCGTGACGATATATTTCGTAATCAAGAAGTTTAAAACCAAAATCACACTTACGTGTCACTATGAGTTTAATCTTATTCACGGTGTTCTTTCCCGCTTTGTTAAGGAGATCCACAGTGTACTCCGTAGCATCACGTGTAGTCAGTTGATTAATCACCAAATCGCCTAAGTGACAAAAAAGCAAAAAAAAAAAACAAAACAAAAACAACAAAAAGAACCCACTGTCAACAGAGAAATTAAATAACAGTTCCATTATGCTGACAGTTGTTATTTTCCATTACCTGTATCATTATTAAGACTGAGTCTGTCTTTATACTGAGCGACACGATTCGTGTTTATCTTCCCTCCACGATAGGTGGCAATCCAAGTGTTGTTGGAGAATATTGACCACTCGATTTTGGACAGATTCCACGATGAATTGGCACCTGAGAGTAGTGTAACATTTTCCCCGAGGTACCCAGTAGTTTCCTCAAGTGATATGACATGCACCACTGTAAAAGCAATTAAAATAAATAGGGTCAATTATAAAAAAGAATAGGTCTGTTTTTTAGTATAAAGCCGAAGATGAAAAGCAACACTTCCCTAAATATGGTAAAGGAAAGGAAATGGTAAATGGTAAATGGTAAACATCTTTTTGATGTGTCTGGTCAACTGTGTGTGTGGAGCATCTACAGAGGCCATAATGGAGCTTGACACAGGACACCTCTTTAACATTTATGGAAAAATGCATGTCTTGTCATAATCAAGCTTTTCCATTTGAGACCACATAATTCCACTTGAGCTTTTCTTAGTTTAAAGTCTGCTCTGTGGTGAGATTCCTGTTCCAGCACTTTAGTAGCAGTGTATTTGATGTTAGTCAGAACTGTAGTTTGTCACTGCTAAATGTGGTAATATTGCCTCTGTGGTAGTGGTGGGTTTTACACAAACCAGAAAAAGGAGCATACAACGGATTGGCCTAAAGCACAGGTGTCATACACGTGGCCTGCGAGCCAAAAGTGGTGCACGTATTTGTCTTAAGAAATTCCATTTTTTTAAAGGATAGTTTATTAAATGTAAACATTTTCCTAATTTACTTCTGGAGTTGTGGTTATTTATAGATTATAATATTGTTATGTTACTGGTCTGGCCCAGTTGAGATCAACCTGGGCTATATGTGGCCCCTGAACTAAAATGAGTTTGACACATCTGACCTAAAGCGACTAGAAGTAGTTACAGATGTAATCTGGATCTATGACTTCACTATCTTCTGATCAGGAAGAATGAATCACAATCAAGGAAGTATCCAAATATACATTTAAATATAAACTTAAGTTCTTCTGTGAATCAGGTTATTAACTTTAAGCATACTTTAATAGGTTTTACTAAAAGTGCCAGTTCAGTACGCCAGTGCAGTGTCAACAAAACTGACAACGCTACTACCCACTAAATGCTAACATCGGCATGCTAGCAAGCGCCCAGTAATAATCCTAGCACAACCTGTAACAGGTATGTGGTTTACTGTGCTCTTCATTTAGCATATTGCTAGCGTGCTAATAAGCACTACACACAAAATACGGCTAAAGTGTATTTTCAGGTAATATGCCATTATGAAATTGTGGCCTGATCAGGGCATGAGATAAAAAGTTTAGGAAATAAAAATGTTGATCCCATCAGTGACTGAAACAAAGATGCCAGGAATTCAAATTTGTTGTTGAGATCAATGAAAATCCAGTGGATATTTGAGGGAATGATCAAAATTTCACAGGAATCTATGAAATCTTTCACATTACTATCTGGACTGACTAGAGGCACGGCACGACTAAAAACGGCCTCATGCAGACGTTTTTCGGGATATAAACAGTCATTCAAAAATAGCTTATTTATCATCCTTTAACAGTCTTTATACAAAACCAGGCCTTTTAAAATCGTTTTAAAACATTGTGACCATTTGTGATGTGACAATGGAGAAGTTAATCGGACACAAAATACTTCCGAATACAATACTTCCGGTCTTTCTTTTATTGACGTTGACATATATAAAATACAGCCACTATGTTTCATGAACTTCCCTTTTGACATGAAGACAAACCTAAGAAATATGTTTCAGGAAGAGAATCATTACGTCCATTTTTTCATTTTTTAAAATCACCCATAAAGACAGTTAAGATAATAATTCTGTTCGGTCGTTGAGTTAAATATTTGTATTTTTTAAGTCCACAGCCGACCAATCGTATTTAACAGAAAACAAAAACATAACATACCTTGAAGAAAGAAAATAAAGTAATGAGGAAGTGTCATCGCAGATCACTTGCTGTGCATGAGAGTACGAGATAAGTTGACAGAGACTAATACCACATGTCAACGCCCCCTGCGAGTGACTATGATCAAGAAAGAGATCCTTTGGACTCCACTGCTGACACAAACAACAACTTGTTTGGTGGGCTAGCTCTTTCTGTAGTGGGAGGCAGAACTAACTTTCTGTAAGTAGACACAGCTCTGCTGCAGGGGAGCAACTGCTAGCTTCCTTCCTACTCAAAACCACAGTCACATGTCAATGAACTTTGACAGCGGGGTTTTCAGTATAACTACAACAAGTTTTGTTATTCCCCTATATCTGTTTGTATTATTTCAGTGTCCTTTTGTTTCTCTTTGGTTTTCCCAATTGCGGTAACAGGAAGTCCTATGACAGACCTGGAAATTATGCCACGTTATCATGTATCACACATACGCCCACACGCCTACCCAAAACGAGACAAGACACTAAAAAAAAAAAAGTGACACTTCTCACTTCACAAGAAAACATTTATTTAAAAACATTTTACTTCAGTAAGCAGTCTTACTTTAAAAGGCGGTATCTTTTAGAGACAGGGGTTAGGAGCTTAGTTTCAGCACAACAAAAAACAAACATGAAAATAAGATCTTAGAAAATGGCATCAAAATGTACACATTAACCGCTTGCACAATATCTACATGTAGTGTAGAAAAGACATACAGACGTATCTCAACCCAATGACTGGACTGACCTGTTAACCTCCAGTGTTTACAGAAGTGTTTACATTAAAGACCTGAAAAAAGTAGTCAGAAGAAAACAATATAGTAATCGATCTTACCAGGCCTTTGTGGGAACCTCCACACGCACAGTTCACAGCTTTATCATCTGCTACTAAACAGCTGCACCTCTTCCATGATTTGGAAAGAGATAATCTTAAAGCACTTAAAGCCGAATTGGGCGACTGTGTGGACTAATCAGCACCAGGTAAATCTCTACGTATATAACCCCATATCCGAGTCTTAAATCTCTGGCACTGGAAGTGGCGTTTTGCGCTATAAGGGTCCATGAGCCTGATGAATTCACTTCAGTCAGCAGCGATCGGTTTGTCAGAGAGGAATGCGGCGAGATTCCCGCTTCGGCAAGAGTGTCTCAAGCGGAAATGTATGCCTGAGGTGAAGAAGGGAGCAACACAACAACACACATGGCAGCACAGCTGTAGTAACTTACGGCCACCAGGAGTATGGTGGCTAGATAAGGGTTATGAATGTAACCTGGGTTCTACGAATTCAGCGTAGAGCAGGATCATGAACAATGAAGCAGACTGACAACCACAAATTCGCACTGCTGTGGCTTTTTCTAGGTGGTTAGCACTAACGGAAGAGAAGGGACTGAGGGAGTAGACAGTGTAGGGGACAGTGTTTGTGTGATAGACTGACTGCCAAAAGGGGGAGACAAATGATCTGCACCATAGATTTAAACAGTGAAAACTGAAAATTAATTGTCTTCCGTTCAACCAGTTGCTATAAAGTGATCCTTCTGAGTCCAACTGGGCTCATACGCCTGTAATCAAAGCCGTAGCGTTGTGAAATTAGTGTTATCTAGACTTAAATTACTGTGTCACTAAATATAATCTGGTCCCACAGTAACTGGATGCTACTTTGTGCTTTAATTGTTGTATTTGCTCTCACAGAATAGGAAAGTTAGGAAATCACAGACATAATACCAAATATAAAGGCACAGCTGAACAACAAAAGCAAAACGGTTTCATTGCCCTTTCAATAGGTCAATTCAGGCAAAAGTTGAGATAATTCCAGGAAGACGTCTAGTTACTTTTTCTGTTAACTGACTGCCTGTAAAGGCCACATTCATACCTAAGGTCAAAGAGGAAAAAGGAACTAAGAAATAGTGTTCTTCACACTAAACAAACCTGAATGTCTAAAGCCACTGGAAGTCCCTCTTGTGTATATTACACTGGATAAACGAGACACAAATTACAAACTTATTTTTTCCAGGATAACTCATTATATTTGTACATAAAATGTTAAGAACGCTGAGTACTATTAAAGAACTGTGTCTTTCACTGTGACGGGAACTGGAAACAATCCGCGGTGCTTTATCAGAAGTGAGCAGTCAGCGTTCTTAAGAGTCAGATGACTCGGTCTACCAAAAGAGGAACATGCCAGCCCTTAAAACTTGCCTTGCCTTGCCTTATCTTTGTCTGTCATATTTTCAGCTGTGTGTACTTGGGTGACAGATTGACATGCAGTTGTGACCATGAAATAACAACTATGCAATACCAAAAAGTATTGAAAAAAAAGAACCCTGAATGCTGGCATCTATGATTCACTTTTCTGCTCCTCCTCTTTGCATCGTCCTTCTACACAGATGTCTCTGACTGGAGCTTCATGACAAACTTGTGGCTTTTGGGGTCAATGAACTCCTCGCCAAGACGCAGAAAGGGAAGGGACGTTACTGTGACAACCAGGGAGAAGTCGAGGCGTCTCAGGCAGAAGACCTGGCCCTGGCGCAAAGAGGCCGTCACTGGCTCCTCACTCACTAGTGTCCATTGGCGCCCCCTGCTGTTGTCTAGATACTGGAGAGTGGGACCTGGGATGAGGTAACGCTCGAGGAAGGCCTTGAACGAAAGCGCAGAATATGGAGATCAGTTCATGAGTGGCACAACCACAATCCACCGTAGAGTTAAACATGAAAAAAAAAAAAAATCATCACACTATACAATTACTTGTGTCTTCACACCTTAAGTTTACAACACAGAAGTCCAATTCCAACAAATAATCGTGAGTAACATTTTACCTTGGGGGTCATGTTGTGTGTAATGCAGAATTGAAGATGGTTGATGATGTTCTCCATGCTGTGGTAAGACTGCTGTCTGGTGGCACGGAGGTATTTCTGCATGGCCCGTGCCATGGGGGCAAAGATGGCCTGAGCTGCCTCCCTGGGGTCCATCACCTCCCGCGGGTGTTTGGGAGAGGACGCAGTCGCCTCTTCTTCCTGATGACGTTTGATGTGGGTGAATGCCTCTTCTACTGCTACCACCAGCCTATCAAGATAAAACATGGTTGTGGTGGAGATTAATTTACCCAGCTGCCCCACAAATATAAGTTCCATTACAGCCACCAAATTAAGCATTTTTCGTACCTAGCTTTACGTTTGCGGACCCTTCGCTCCACCTCTGCCTCCTCATAGTAGTACTCGTTGTGAGAGTTGTCTCTTCTCCGGGCAGCGGCTGCGATCATAGCCCTGGACTGCCCGGTGGAGTTATTGGTGCTGTTGTCTGTGGACAGAAACATGGAAGTTTAAGGTGACCAGCCAGAGATACCTAGACCGTCCTGAGCATGCCCAAGCAGCATCCTATAACGGCAACATGGCCAAAAAAAAGCAGATCCCCAAATGGCCCTTGAGCTTGTCTGACTTTACAGCAGAAACAAACATGTTTTCAAAGTTAAGACAAAAAACTCTCTTATGCTCCAACACTTTTCCTTTTTTTTTTAATTAGCCAGGAGTTAGGCAGTGTCAGGCACCTGCCAAGATGGCGACGACCATAGCCATGTATGCTGAGCCTCAAAAACAGTCATGGAGGGTTTGTCCGTGTGCCAAAATTTGCACATGGAAGGAAATGTAAAGTAGATAAATTACTGTACACAAATCTATTTTACCTTCACCCAAGTTGTAGACTTTGAAGGCTGACATCTTCTTGGTGAGGATGGACTTGGGGAGGTTAAGCAGAGCGGGGTTGTGGACGGGGAAGTCGCTGTAGTACTGGTCTAGAACCCACACTGCTGCTCGCTGGATACTGCATTGCATCACAAAGGGCAATATGTAAGTACAGGAAGTGGTGGTGAATTTTTTTTGCTGCTGTAAGAACACCAAACAGCACCGACAGAGACGGCACAGTGAGGAAATCATTATTATGCATAAACAAATATCTTTAGCACTTTGTGGGATTAGCAAGGGGTTAGGGTTAGGGTGTGTGTGTGCATTAGTCTTGAGGTTAGCCCTACATAAAACAATAATATGCTCTGAAATTTGATCCTGATAATAACTCAACAGGACAGCCAACAAGTGTGAAAACTAACCAAGACATATATTACTGATTTACCACACACTAACCTGAGATGTCCCACATTGTAGAAACGGCTGACTCCATCTGTGCTCCTCACAACCTTTAGACAGAAAGTGGGCTGCAGGTGCCTGACCTCCAACAGCACCAGGGCCAGATACTGAATGAACAGCAGCGCATCCACCAAAGAGGCTGCATATCCCACAATCCCCCTGTAGTCAGTCTCTCTGGGCTCCAGCACCCGTACACCGTAGAAGAGCCAATAGGACGCCACGAAGAGAAAGACCAGCGCCAGCAGCAGACAGCGAAAGACAAAAAAGCGCGGCAGAGTGGCTCTGGGCGGACGGAGAAACAGCGCCCATGTGGAGATGAGGAGGATCAGGAGCTTGAAGGCCAAGGAAATGTAGAGACCTTCACATGGCGTGCCGCAAGGGTCCAGCGTGTCCCGCCACAAGAGCTGTGGGAGGGCAAGGAAGGCTAGAGGAGTGATTAGGGAGAGGAGGCCCAGAATGGCACCCAGCGCTGGGCTGACATAACGACGGCACTCTAGCGGCAAAGACTCGTCTATGTCCTTGGAGATCCGTGTCAGGTCCTCGTTGGAGATGCTATCCACAGATGTGCCCGTGACCACAGTGTTGGTCTCGCCCCAGTTGTCATCCTGAGGTTACAGGCAAGCAGAGAGACAAGTGTTAGACATTCTGGGGCCTAGAAGAAAACATGGACCAGGTGAAATGGAGTAAAACGGAGCCCCGACCCTTTCTTCTCCCCTAGTGGACTCGGCATCCAGCAGCGGCTCCCCTGGAGCCTGGATGATCACGGATTTGTCTCCACGGCTGCTGCTGTCACGACTCTTGGAGTGATGCCTGTCCCTTCGCTCTCTAGAGACACATTAGACAAAGATCCTTCAGACTCAGGGTCAGTGTGTTATCCACAGAGAGACTGTAATAGAAATCATGTGAAGGGTTCTGTTGGAATATACAAGAAAACCAGATGTAGATATAACTCTGCACTGTTCTGTCTATATACAGTGCATAAGGTCTATCTCTCCCATCTTACAATGAGAGTAATTACATTATTAACGTAACTACAACGTCAAGACGTATCTACAGTCCCTCAGTCCATTCTCCAACAGAAGATGCTGCATCAGTGTACATCCATGTTTGACCTTGTGGTCAATCAAATTCTTTATTAGACTGTAATCCTTCCTTTGATTGCGCACATTCTTTATTTTACCTGGAGAATTAGGAACAGTGTCTTCCTAGATTGTTTTTCCTTCTTCCTGATCATAAGACACTGAATTCACAGAACCCAGGTTACATTGGTAACTCATGTTACTTTGTTATACTAGTTGCTGTAATCTACTCTGTGTCACTACAGTTCATCCTCTGCTACACTACACTTTACAACACTGCAGCTTTAAACATGTCGAACCATTTTTATGTTTTTATTAATTTAATCAAGGTTGTGACAAACAATTAGCATCCCTCATGATTAAAAATGAAATATTTTTGGTATTTGAACTGACTGAATTTGGATTTTAAGACGGCACCTGTAGTTCCAGAGAATTATAACAGACATTTTTACCATTTCCTGACATTTTAATGACTGAATGAAAGGACTTAACAGTGACTGATTGACTAAAAGCAAATTTGAATCCATGATCCTGCACCTGTGTTTGCGGGAAGTCCGTGAGTGGGACGACTTGTAGGAGTATCCCGAGTACGTCGACTCGTTGTCCATGTCAGTGGCCGGCGGTGGGCGGAGTTTCAGAGTCACCCCTGTCCCCGAGCCGCCGCCCTTCTCCCAGACCACGCCCAACTGGCTCTTGCGGTTGCTGATGGACTTGGACGAGAGGGCGAGTGGCAGGCGCAGCAAGTCCACTTTACTCCTGAGGGAATCTATCTTGGAGGACTGAGGGAA
The DNA here is from genome assembly GCF_022458985.1 of Mugil cephalus. NCBI lineage: Eukaryota > Metazoa > Chordata > Actinopteri > Mugiliformes > Mugilidae > Mugil > Mugil cephalus. The sequence goes on from NC_061770.1 coordinate 48,676,661, forward strand.
GAAGAAGGGAGGACGACAAAGTGACGGATTAATTAAAGAAGTGGTTGTGGGGAAAAAAATCCCCCAACATGTGGGGCAGTGAATGAGAGAGAGAGGAGGAACGAGCAGTGGCAGAGAGAGAAATGAAGCAAGGAGGGGACAGAAATAAAGATAATTTGTCATGTGAGACAGAATTAAAATGGTCTCAGAGGGACACATACCAAACAACAGCACCAAGAAGAGAGACAGCATTGTTGAAGTGCTGGCACTCTGAGGTGTGTGAATGAGTGTGTGTGTGTGTGTATAGCCCAGGACATAGCGGGGCTCATTCTTCCGCTTTGCAGGAGTTTTTATGAGCAAACTCGAGTGTTCTCAGCCAATAAAAGGGCAAGTACGCCAACTTCTATTCTTGGCCACAAGTCTCCAGTGTGCAAGGACACGCAGGAGTGGAGGCTGAACATCAGAGCAGCTCCAAACTGTTCCAGTTTTGCACGTGAGCGACACCAAGCAAAAACTGAAATCTTTTGCACGACTTTGCACATGCTCATTGTTGCGCTCAGAAACATATTTTTGCCCTTTAAAAGCACAAATTTCGCAGTGTTTTCTTAGGAGTCGATATGTGCGACACAACCTCGCCCAGAGACGCCACATTCCCCAGTTGTCCCCCATGGTCTCCAGGGGCAACAGGACTTAGCTACTACAATGGGGATGAATGGGAGGCTAGGGGTGAGAAAAGATGTGTGGGGAGGGGGGTGGTTGCCATGGCAAAGAGAACATCAACATGGCACCCTTTCTCCTTCCCTTATGCCTCAGCTACACACCTCAGAAGACAAAAACAGATCATTCATTCACCAGGCCGCGACTCTGGGGGACCGATGGGGTTTCTTGCCTCAACTTCATATTTTAGCATCTGTTTTTTTGTTAATTCAGGCCGGCATACTTTTCCAAATTGGCTACACAACGAGAAGAGTCCTAATCTAATAACAAATGTCCTCATGCTTCCCATTTGTGCCTCTAGTTCTTCTACATTAGAGACTTCAGATTTCACAAACAGCTTTCATGTGATTCACACATGGACGTCTCAGAAAGGACATGTTCGCAAGCTGAACCACGAGGCGTTCAAGACTCATTTTTATTTATTTAAATAACACTTATGAGTTTTCTCAAAAAGGTTTTCAACATGTAGACGTGGTCATGGAAAATACCTAAAATATATTTGCTTATTGTCTCATTGGTGCTGTATTTGACTGAGCATGGCTACATGGCTAAAGCGTTTCAGTTATGCACCCACAACAAATTCAAGTCAACGGAATTCAGTGTCAGATCAGAGAAATGTCTATGAGAAATTCAGCATAAACTGTACAGTAAAGACATTATAACCAAGCCGGAAAGCTCAGCATGAGGTTCAAAACATGATTTACCTGCATGAAAACAACCCCTATAGACAATAGTTTAAGTCCTGAACTCTTGTTAAAAATGTAATTTCCCATGCGCCGGTTTAAGCTAAGTTTAAGTCTACAAGAAACCTGTTGAGATCTGTTCCAAAATGGAAACGCTGCTGACTTTTCAAAACAACGCTGCTAAAAATTGTTCAATAAAAGCAGAGATAGTGTGTAACGTTGGATTAATTAACTGGAAATAATGCATTTTGCAGTATGCAAGTATAAATGTGAAGCTTTATGCGTGAATAACATGCAATCAAGTATCGCAACAGCTTCTATTTTTAGCCTCTTTGCCTGTATTTACAGAACCAGAAATACCATAGACTGTATAGAAATATGGACAACAATTTTCCACTCACTGGAATCGTTAGTAATCATGACATCACATCCTGTTTCTAAGGCATCAAATAATTAAAACGTTATTTCTCAGAAAAACAGAAACTCGAACATACATCATGTATATTAGAGATAGATCTATTTGGAATTTTTAGGGATGATACCGTTATTTTATACATCAGTCTTGGTCGATGGCTGACACGTGATGCTGATTTTTCTGAGATGATATTTGGAGCCGATTCTGCTTTTTCTCCCTCCATTTACAAAATAAACAGGTAAAAGAGGTAGAACACGAGCATTTTCCAGTTGCACACAGTCTGCTAGTGGGGGAGAGGCAATGTATGGGCTGCACAGGTACGCAGCGTCTCCAGCAGCAGAGGGCTGCCTGTGGATGTGCCTGTCTGTATCTGTATCTGGCCAGGAAAAAAATAAAATACATATGTATGCATGTCCACGAATCACCCGATATTGGCCTGATATAGTACCCAAAACCATTCTCACAATAATCAAATGTGTATTTTAGTGATTTAATTTGACCCAAGTCTCATTAACTGACATGGAGGGGGTGGAGCTTATGACCTACACTGTAACCAGACACCAGGGGGAGCTCTACTTGCTTTGGCTACACTCTTGCAGAGTTTTTTTGCTGTTCATGTTTTTACAGTTTATGGTCCATTCTAAGAGCATAAATTCTTGCAGGTCTTGACCATATTTCCTCCCGTTATGATCGACCAAACTTCTCACGCCCTAAAGACCGATGCATGGAATACCTGCTACTACATCCCGTCAAAGAGCTCATTGTCTGCTTAGAAAAGGGAAACGGCAGCGTGTGAAGAACTTATAAACGTCACAGATGTAAAATCATGTTCAGATCTGTGCTGGGGCTTGAGCACGATTTAAATGAGAACCATTTCACAGAGAGCTCTGATCCTGGCTCTCACACCAAACAGGATGAGCGTGGGGTTACAACTTAAACCACCAGGGCTGAAATATAATCCGGACTGTCTCCATCCAGCAAGCGGAAGATTAAAGTAGAGCAGACGGTATTTATCTTTGCAGGCACACAAACACTAAGACAGCAAGCGCAGTGAGGCAAGCAGCGGCCACGTTTGTGCAGCTATGTGTTGAATTTCTTTTTGTTGTGTTATATGTAAACAGAATCTGCCCTCCCTCCCTCCCTCAGCCTGCCTGAGAAAGTCAATTGCATCGATTGCATTGGCGGGCGTCTCTCGCTGTAGTGAATCCACCACAGATTGATTTGTAACTCTGATACTCGGCTTCATCTGGGCTCTCCACGTGCAAGTGGAAACAGGATGGTTGGGACAAACCTATAGATGTGTAAATAACTGACAGAAATCTTTACCTTAAAATCTCAGAAGTGCACTTTTTATAGGAGGGGTTTCGGATCATATCACTCTAGTCTTAAGTTTACATTTAAAAATGTAGTCAGCGTGCATGTCCAGTTAGTTATCCATGGCTGTATGAATCACTTGTTCAGATGAGTGTTTTGTGCTGCTAAACATTGTGTATTTGTGTGGTTGGTTTTCTAACGCCTACAGTAGACTGCTTTGTGTTTAAAACGCCACCTGGAAACGCTGCCAAATAAACCACAAACTAATGAACTCTACTGTTAATATAGGGCCATCATTTCACAGACAGAATCTTTTCATTAAATTATGAAGTTAATACTAAAGCACCGTGTACACCTCTGAGGGTTACTGACTGATGTGGTGAATCTCTCCGGCGGCATTAACGAAGTTCGCCCAGGGAGCTGAACAGGCTGGAACCGCCTCTGTACTGAGGGACTGAGAGCCTCCTTGTGTGGCTCCCAGGGGCCTCCAGGCCTCTGGGTGGCGGTGGGCCAGCGGCGAGGCGAGGCGAGGCGTGGCCGCTGGCTCAAAACTAACCCCCGGCAACACGAATCAGCTCCGAGGATTTGAAATTACGGACACAAAGTGGTCAGTGGAAGTCAACGCTCGTGGCGACCGACGCGCCGACTTCCGGGGGACAAAGCGGGACGGGGGTGATGCCGCGGGTGAGCAACGGACTGGTGACCACACGGCAACATCAACACGCATGAGATCACGGTGAAATAAATCTGTATCAGCGGGCGCGCCGCGTGAACTCTTCCCTTTGGCACGGCGTGCGTAAAGGCGCAAAAACGGACCAAGTCCACGGGAAGAAATTCAACACCAGCCTTCGAATGAGCCCCGGGTTTAAGTATGGCACACCGGGGGTACGCGATCACCCCGGCAGAGAGATTCAATGAATCGGTGTCCGCCAGCTCATCGGTCCTGACAGGCGAGATGTTGCACACAAATAAATAAAAGCAATCCCTAAACAACGTATTTCTTTAATAATTCCTCGCAAAAAAATTGCAGCTTTTGCCGTTTTCTTTTCGGAGTTCGAGTCATAACATGCATTATAATCTCCAGTTCGCGGAGTAACAACACATTTTACCCACAATGCCTGCGGGAAGGTCTTACCTCTCTGCCCAAAATGGAAACGCTGCCGCCCGCAGCACAAAGAGCCGACCGAGCAGCGCCGATTCAGAGGCGAGTCTCCGAACAAAAAGTGTTTGCAGAGTCACTTTCTCTCAGATCTCCTGTGTCCCCTGCTTCCGCGCGCATCTACGTCCGCGTGTGTGGCTTCGCTTTTTCTCCTGCGCTCAGTTTGTTTGGTTTGTTTTTCCGCCGCGAGGCAAGGTAAAAAAGCGATGCACCGAAGACGCACAACAGGCAGCGACACGCACCTCATCCCGGCAGAGCCCCGCTGAGCTGAGGGGGGTCTGTGTGCGGACAAGCCAGCTCCACACCGGCTGAAAGCCATAAAGAGAAAAGCTGGAAAGTGCATGTCCGCTGCATCCGGTGTGGATTTTCACAATAAAACACATAAGGCTGCACAGACGACCGAAATTTTGCACATATACGCCGTACCACAAATGTGTCTTAAATATGGAAAGCGTTTTGCAGCAATTTTAGGTATTTGCACGATAAAGGCAGTGAAGACAATTACAACGTTTTTAAATATCGAAATAATGTAACAAGGTTTGAAGCTCAAAGTTAGCTGGTGTGGTGGGAGCCATCTTGCATCTTGGCTGTGACTCCGCCCTCGTTTGTTCGCAGACTATAGCGCCATAACTGCACCTCCTCAGTGTAACTACGCAGAGGGCAAGAGCTGTGATTGGCCCGCTTTTTAGGTGCGTGTTTTCACGCTAGTATTTCCGGCTGACTCTTCAAAATTTCATTTTGGAAAGTTTCAGTTGCCAATGTTGCAAGTGAAGCAGGAAGTAAATTAACCCGAAGAAGACAAAAAAAAAAAAGGTATATGTCAGACTAAGAATTGGGTGAAGTTTTGTCAGAGCGAGTGAATGATGAGTGCACAAGAATAAATGAATTTATTTTACATAAAATATATACTAAGCTAAGTATTTACATGTCTAATATGAAGAATTTAACCTCTAACATTTATCAAACTCACAAGCTTTTATTTTGAAGCTTGGAGTGCTAAATCTCTGGTCACATCGCTGCAGTAGGAGGATCACTTGGGACGTTTCAGCTTCACAGAGCATAAAACTTAATTAAGGTCCAGTCTTTTCCCCTTTCCTTTGCAAATTGCAGGCCACCAACATAATGTATTGAACAAAGGATGTTATTTTACTGATTTTAAAAAATTAAAATAAATAAATACATAAAAAAAAAATTATTTAGAGGAGTGGTAAGGTAGCATGAATTTAGACATAAACAGCACATACAAATGACATCTTTGATCCAAAAAACTCACAATTCATTTTTTTTTCCAGTTTCTTTTTAATCTCACAAAACACATGAATTTGAGACAGCTTTTTTTTCCTTCTGTGCAGCTAACAATCTCACCAATTTTAAAAACAAAAAGGAGAAGAAAATAATTTATACATCCTTTTTTAATCATATCTACAAAAATAAAATCGAATACGAGGACTAAGGCTTTACAGAAAAAAATTAACATATATAAAACAAGTGGGTCTGATCTCTATATAACATGTGTGAACAAGATTTTTTTTTTTAAAAAAAGACAAAACAAAAAGACAACGAGATGAAAGTCGTGTTTATGCATACAGTAGTTTGCACTGTGCAGGGAAGTTTTGTTTGTGCAAGATATTAAAAAAAATGGAATCAGTTATAGCTTGTTTACGGCGCTTGTGTCAATGTACAAGATAAAAAGGGATGAAAAAGAAATGACTGGAGATAGAAAGACGTGTAGAGGTAGAAAGTGGAGGTGAAAAAATAGTGTAGTGAGGGATGAGAAGGAAGGAAATGATGGAAAGATTTATTTAGTTTTTTTATTCAACCAGCTCAGACCTTCACACTAACAAGTCTTCAGTGTCCAGGTCTGAGGTGTTTGACCAAGCGTCCTCTTCGACAACTCTGAAGAAATATTTCACTTTGGTAGAACATTTTTATATTTTTAGCAACAACAAATTCCTTTTTCAATTATGTAAAAAAAAAAATTAAAAAAAAAGAAAGAAAAAAAAGCCGACAATCAGTAGCACTGCTATCATTTCTTTTTCCTTAGTTGCATTTCATTTTCTTTGTACAAACCCAACAGCCGCTCCTCTTTCAGAGTGCGACGGCCGAAGAGTGAAATGCTTCCCTACCAGACAGTGAAACGTGACGATGACGCCGCTGTGAAATGGAACCTGCTCCTGGTTTGGTTCAGTTTGGTGTTTGGTAGCGTTGTTGTAAATAATCCTGACGCTGATGACAGACTCCTCAGTTAGTATTTGAAACCAGCTCAAATCTAATTGAGTCCAGTGTTTCTGTTCAGCAAGAGATGTGTATTTAAAAAAAAAAAAAAAAAAATCTGCACTTGGTTACGAGTTGTTTACTTGTAATGGTTTAAATATGGATTTTCCTTTCTGCCGGGTGTAGAGAGGTGATGTCTCACCACTTCCGATGGACCTGCTCGGGACCTTCTTTTTTTGGGGGGTACGGTAGTAGATGACGAGAAACCACATTTGGAAGGATTGGACCAGGAGTCACACATGGTGTGTTTTAAAAGATAGTGTTCAAAGTGACGGTTTGTGGAAAATCTGAACCACTAAATACGCGATAACATTTCTCCACAAGCTCCTTTTTTAATGCCTTTTCCTTCTTTCTGTAGGATGATATTAGTGTTGCTTTCAAACGAAAAAGATTTTCTTGACTTGCAAAATTATCTTTTTAAAATGAACACCATCACATGTGCAACTCGCGGACCAACCGAAATGGGGAACAACGAAACCGTCTCTCATCACCGACCGCCGGAATAAAAGTCTAACTAAGAGGTAGGCTTTCACCTTTCTGTTATTAGTAGTAGTGGCAGCAGACACTTAGTCCGCAGTCGGAGGAAAAAGTAGAAAAGCACTTGGCTTTAGTGTCAGTCTTTGCTGGTTATGCTTGCTTAAGGAAGTAAGGAACATCAAGGATGATCCAAAAATAGTCGTAGGAATAGTCTGACTTCTGGGAAATGCGCTTTAGTGCCTCTCTTGTTTGTGTGCGTTACAAATGGCTAGCTTAACTTGGCTAGATGAACATAGTGTTAAAAAAAAGCTGCATGTTGGAGTCCTGAACGTCTTCTGAACAACTCCAGGACAAAGGAAGATGTAATACGTTAGATTAGTGTTTGGAATGTTTGGAGGCAATCCTTGGAGAAGGCCCCCGTCCACTTTTTCCGCCTTAGTCAGTCAATTGTTTGGACAAGTGAGAAAGTGAGAGTGTTTCCCAAATTTCAAACTATTCTTACAAAGCTTTATCTTTCTCCTGCTAAATGAAACCTCCATTGGGAAGGAGCTCCCGTTGCTGTAAAATTACTTGGTAAAGAGCGCAGTTCTTTCACGGCGTGGGTAGTGTGCTGGGAGGTTATCGACTCTACGTATGGGAGATGGGGAGGAGGTGCTGGTTCACAGTATTTACCAGGGAAGTCGCCATATTTACACCACGCGCCGCAGAACAACGACGGCGACGCCGGTGCGACGCTTCGCGTTTTCGGTGAAAATTCAAGTTTCTGGGTTTGAATCTGTATTTGCCTGCCCCGCGTTAATCGCGCTTGCCGACACCGCCCGTCTAGAGTCTGGAACATCCAAAAAAAAATCTCCTGAATGTTTAAACTTAAAAAAAAAAAAAAAAAAAAAAGAACTTTACATGATCAGAAGAGCTGAGATATGAACCGCTGAGATCCCTGCATGCCTCTGAAGCAGCGCTGAAGAGAAACCCTGCCAGCACTTCAGTAGTAAACAGTGCACTAGTGATTCTAAAATGAAACTGAGTATGAATCTGGTAAACGAACCGCCTTCATGTAGTTTAAGCATGTGAGTGAGTCTAAACTCTAGTGTTTCTTCCACAGTGAGTGTCAGAGATGAACGACAGTTACATGGTGCTTGTGTGAAATTGGTTTCCTTACCCAGTGCAAATAACCTGAATTATATAGACACAGTCCTTCGGCCGAGGCGGCAGGTGAACTCAGTGTAAAGCAACCAGTCGGAGGGGCCGAGGGGGCCGGACGCCATCTTGGCTCCAGCACTGCCCTCCCCCCCCTCTGCTCAAACGAAGCCTGAATCCTCCAGTCCCTGATCTGTCCACTTCACAGGACGAATTGACAGAGAGATGCGTTGTGGGTAAAGTGCTGGGGTTCCTCAGATTTCTCCTTAAATTAACATTTCGACACTTTTCTGCTCCATTCCTTCAACCAGCTCTTCAAAGCCATACATACAAAGTCATTTTCCTTCACTAATATCCAACTTGGTCAGTTTTCCACTTTCAATACTTCTTCCAACTTTTTTTTTTTTTTCCCATTTCCAGTCAACTTGTCTTCTTTCTCTTTTTGTTCCTTCATACTTTTTCTTCAGTGTCCTTATATTCCCTCATGGTATGGGTGGAAGTCCGAAGACCTCGGAAAACCTCGGCGGGTCCGACCACCTTCCTGGTATCCCAGGGCGACAGAAGCAAACAAAAAAGAAAGGTTGCGATGGTCTTTTTAACGTTCTGCGCCGCTGGCTGGTGCGTGCTGGGGGGAGAGGAGGCATGTGGGGGGGGCGCTAGAGTCTGACAGTGGGTAGGTAAAGGTGCACGTGTATGCCAACAATCAAGATGAAGTTAGTCAGAGTGCGTCTAACCTCCTCAGAATCCGGTTGATAAAAGTTTGGGCTCAGCTGGACTCCCCTCTTTACCTGTGTGGGTTCAACAGAAAAGAGAACATGTTATTTAGTTTGCCACGCGGGGGAAATTGCGTCCTCCGTGTTAGTAAAGTTTAAAATTCAGTGCAGACTCACCGTCTCCTGAGCTGCGATCTAAAGATGGCGTCCTGGAGACGGTTGCTGAGCAACACCGTTGGTCCTCTGACTCTTGATTGATGGAGGGATCTCTGAGGCTTTCTAGGAGCTTGTGGTGGGCTTTCTCTATGTCCTGGTGAAACATCGACATTTGCCATTAACAAACACAAAATTTAAAAATCAGAGCCACAAAGAAGTTGGATAAGTCCTTATTTTTTTTGTTTTTTTTTAATCAGGATTCAGTTCAGTAATAAATTGACAAGCTTTTTAGTGAGCCCACCATTGTTCTGTAATTACACCATTCAGTCACTAGGTGGCGACTGGTCAGCTGTGATAGGTTTGACTCTTTGAATGGGGAGAGGACCGAGCGGCTGGTTGGAGTTGAAGTTATTAAATGTGGATCAACGGTAACTTTCAGTGAAATCCCAGCAACACAGAACACAGAGAATACGTCAGAGGAACTGGTTCGTAGGAAGCTGAGTATGGGAGGACGTTCTGTGCATTTCTGGGGACGTTGATGTTATTAAGGACAACAAATCTGAGGAGAAATCTGTCCCAGACCTTAAGCACAATTTATATATATATATATATATACACACACACACTTGTCAGTCTGTAAAAACACCACCCAAACTCTGGTCTGAGCTGTGTCTTTTTTGACAGTCGGTTTCATTTTTCAAATGGTGTTACATCTTTGTTGATCCAAAACAATCAATTTGAAAATTGCCAAGATGGAAAAGCAGCCTAAAATACTAAAGTAGAAAAAGCTACTACCACGCAAACCAATCACAGCTCTTGTGGTCTGTAGTTACAGTTCTGGGAAGGTGCACGTCAGGTGCCGTAGCTACAGCGTCAAATTGCCGCAGAAGGATAAATCGCCAGTAATTAGTCAGTACAAACGTTAACATACACCAGTCAAAAGTTTGGACGTGAATTATCTGGCACTGCGACTGTTAACACATCCACATTTAAACGTCTCCAACTGCTAACTCTCTCATCTGACCTGATCCACAAGCACATTTTCTAAAAGCATTTGATCCTCGATCAAAATTAAAATAGAAGATAAACCTCTGTTTCTTTCTGGGATATTTTTTTCTATTGGAACTTGATTCTATTGTGATATATCTGTTTGATATTTACGTTTTAAAATCTGCACGGTTCTGTCAAAAATCAGTTTTCTTCAAATCATGTCGTGTGCGCAGGCTGACAAGTCTGACGCCAACCGGTCCGAGCCAAGGATAACTGACTCAAGCAACTTAAGCGGAAACCGTCTTCTTTCGACGCCTCGTCGCAGACTCACCTTCAGTTTCCGCAGCTTGCTCATCAGGCCCTCGATAGTGTGAAAAATCTCATCCACGTTTTTAATCACGTGACTCTGCTGCGTCCTCTGGCGCGCTTCTTCCGCCTCCGCCCGGTCGGACTCCGGCGGGAAGGCGAGCGCTTCCTCGCCCGCCCCCGTCCACGCCGACACCCCCTCCTCCAGGGGCGGAGGGAAGTGGGCGACGGTGGGCGTGGGAGGGTCGGTGAGATCGTCGGTGATGCTCTCTCCCTGGTCTGTGGGCATCATCAAGTAGAAAAAGTTCCCTGGAGATGTGAGAAAGTGTATTCGTGAGCGAGCTCAGGGGCAGAATGTTCACCAACATTATCTTCACCACGTCTACTAAAGTCAAATTGCACGTCTCATGTCTGATAAAAAACCAGAGCGGTCGACCGATCCGGTCGTCATTACCCTGCGTTTGGGCCTCGTCTCTCGACTCGGATGATTGATCGGAGGAGGGCGTGACATCGTCAGGGACAGAAGAAGAAGAGGAAGGAGGACCCGCAACCACAGCTACACACAGAAGATAGACGTGTGTTTGGAAGAGTGTGAAGAGGTGAAAAATTTAGAGTTTAGCGTGTAATTGTGTTCTTTACTGTAAGCAGACCAAAGGAAAAGAGCGCGGTGGAGGACACATGCAAAGGACGGCAGCCAGTACAGACACCCAGATTTAAACCGACACCACGGATGTTCATCCTAACGGGCGATCGTCGGCAAAACTTCCCATTCGTTACCTTTCCTCACGACCTTGACGCCCTGTTGCCCCGTGTCTGGGATAGGAATGTCCTCCGGCTCGGCCTCGCAGTCGTCCGTGCTGAATTTGAGGACGGTCTCGAAAGAGTGAGGCCGCTGCCTCTCACCGAACAAGCTCCTGCCGTTGGCCGTCTCGTTGGTGGGCGTGTCGTCCGAATTGTGGCTCTGGCCGTCCTCTTCCAGGTCTCGTAATATGAGCTCCCGCAGTCTCTCGACTATGAGGGCACGGAAAAAAAGTGTCAACAACATCTTTGTGGCCTCTCGCCCCACTTCAGATTCTTTTTTTTCTTTATCGTGATCAAACGCCACACGCTGGAGATCCGGCACGGTGCTGGAATGCTCTGAGCCCTGGTTATTCTCACCATCCTCTAAAGCAGCCTCTGCCACACAGGCAGTGGCCGTTTCCCCGCAGGTGAAAGCTCCCGACTGGTCCATGGGCGTGTTGTCTGAGGCGGCGTCATCGTTGGAGTGCGTCTCCAGGGGTTCCGACTGCTCCGCGATCGAGTTGTCTGGAAGTTAGAAGTTAGAAGTTAGAGGCAATCGTTCAAGGCAGAAGACCAGGCTGACGCGTTTGCCGTTTGGTTATCGTTACCGTCACCGGCGCTGCTGTTGTTTGGAGACGCACTGCGCACGCTGGGGGATCTAGAGGACAGAGAAACAGTGTGAAGCTTCCCAGTCATTTGGGGAAAAATAGAAATCAAAGACAACTGGACTTGCATGAAGAGTGAGCACACGTTAGACATCATCCAGCTATCTAGTGACATTTTTGTTTCCATGAATTTACTCACGGTAAAGGTGGCCTCTGCTCGCATAGAGGGGACGAGCCGCCCTCCGGACAGATGCTCTTTTCAAGTAAATCTTTCCAACTGCGAAACAAAAATCCCAAATCAACACGTGCTCACAGAAAGGCTGACACAACGTTGGACGCGTTAACCTCAGAGCAGAGCGTACGTGTTTTTCTCCGACGACGTCCCGGCCACCAGCTCGTAGATCTGCCTCTCCGTGGTGCTGATGACGTACAGGGCTTTGTTGTCTGGAGAGGACGACAAGAAGGTGAAGCCACAGACACGACAAATAACAATTTTTTTTGCCTTGTCTAAAAGATGCTACTGGGGTGGGGTGGGGGGGTACCTGTAGCTACGGAGCGAACAAGCAGCGATTCCAGCTTCACCAGAGGGCTGAACGAGGTCTTGTTGTCTCCGCTGCCTCCTCCGCCTCCGCCCAGCCAGCGGGACGGAAAACGCAGCTGCAGCCGATCGTCCGGGCCCCTCTGGAGGAGGACCAGGCAGTCCGACAGCAGCAGCGCCTGGATCTCTGACAGACAGACACACAGACATGTGACCAGAGCGGATGGAGCCAAACCGACGAGATTCCACGCACCGCCGCCGTGAAACCCACCTATCTGCTTATCTTTGCTGAGTTTCCAGGTGAGAGGACCTTCGTGAATCATCCTCTTTGTGGTGAGGTCCAAACTCTGTGAGACAGAAACCGATAATTGATGCCGGCCTCTATTTAAAGCGACAAAAAAACGAAGAAAGAAACGGTTTAACAGCTAAATCACCTTAAACTGAGGGGCGGCGTCCAGTCTGCGCTGGTACTGGCTGAGGCGCTGCCGGTGTTCCGTCTCCCTGACGTCTTCGTTGACGGCCTGCAGTATCCCTCGGCAACAAGCCTGCGCGCGCCGGAGGGAGGGGAGGTCCGAAGAGCCAGCTGAAGAGGAAGACAAGAACATCTTTCTGTAACACCATTTCATTTGCTTAAGCTTTCGTCCGCCGGCGGCCGCGCGTCTCCCGACTCCTCACCCTTCGTGTGTTTAATGATGTTGTCCAGCAGCAGAGGGTACTTGGTGAGTCGCTGCATCTCGGACACCAGCAGGTCTTTGAGCTGCAGCCTCCGACACAGAGGACTCGCCTCACACTCCTGAGGAAAAACGCAGGCAAGCGTGAAGGAAACACAACTCCTTATCTGCAGAGTGAGACTACGGTCTGCTATGTGGAGAGCACGGGTGTCAAACTCATTTTAGTTCAGGGGCCACGTACAAGCCAGTAATAACAACTACCATTTGTTTCAGTGCAAAGAGGAACAAGGAAATTAGGAGAATGTTTGCGTTTAATAAATGATCCTAAAAAAAAATGAAATGTCTGCTGCTTAGTCCTGTGTTCTGTCCACTTCTAAAACAGTGGACACATTAGGAACAGCTGTTATTATCATTCCAAGGTGTCTTCTCTGAAACTTTCACAAATTCATGCTTCGTGCCAGATGAGACCCTCCGGCTATAAATAAAACTATAAATAACACAATTAGTGTTCATTTCATTAACGGAAACGCAAACATTTTTTCCGTGACGAGCTAAAACCATGAAAAGTAACCAAGCCTAGCTCATCTCTTCTCTTTCTCTGCTCTCTTTTTGGCAGTTTTGTCATAATACTGCCCTCTGCAGGTCATGATTATCTCAGGCAGTTGACAGCAGTCTACCAAAGGCTGTAGCAAAACTAGCTTTCTGTCAGACTGTATGAAGATCAGGTGAAACTGGGAAGAACACTGATACTGCATTTGAAGGTGCACCGTCCTGCTATTTATGCAGCCTTAGCAATAATAATAATAATAGCAAGTAAGCTTAATATGAAGGTACATACGTTTCTAAGTGCTTTTCAAGTGCGCTACATGAAGTAGAGCGTATAATGGATTAACATTAAGCAAACTAAAATTGTCCATAAATCTAGTTCCTGAAATCAATGCTTCTTCATTCATATAAAAGTAGCCAGGGATGTTCATGATAGCAAAAAACATGCGGAAAAAAAAGCTTTAACCCCAAAAACATCACCACAACCAGTTAAACGGTTAGTTTTGTATAAACCACCACAGCAGCACAACTCCGACGCAAGCCACCAATCTGCTGTTTTACAGACTCTCTATGACAGTGCTGTTATAAACACTTTCTGTTTATGTGCGTATAGAAACAACAAAACATGAAACTACAAAACTATGAAGTAGATTATGAAGGTGAGTTTAACTTAAGCTTTTTCAGATAAATAATACCATTATTCCATTATAATTAACATAGGATTGAACTTACAGTCAACCCTATGTCGGCTATTAATGGCACACATATCCTAATTAGGTCTACGCTGCATACATCTTTTTCTTTCTAATGAATAGAATCATAAATAGTACAGAAACTAGTGCCACAGTACATAGATGGGATTTGGTCAAACGTGTTTTGTTTTGCCAGGAGGTGTTGGATGCTAACCTGGATAATGTGAGCGAAGCGGGGGTCTTTCCGCTGTTTGTTCTTGATGAGCTCCAGAGCCTGAGACTGCTGGCAGCACAGCTGGGACGCCTGCTCCTGAAACTCGTCTCCAGCTGCGCCTTCGAACTGGAAAAAGCACGCCGCTGTCAACATGCATTCACGCAAACGCGCTTCATGTCGGGATAAGGAGATTAAAAATGGGCTTATTAAGCTCACCCTGGCCAGCATCACATCCCCGATGTCCTGAACGATAGGAGTTTCTCGCCGCTTCTTCATTGCCTCACACAGTCTTTCTGCAGAGAAATAAAGCAAAAGAAACATTGAGGCAGAAATAAAACAGCAAGTAAACGTGCGCTGTGTTAGTATCACTCATAAATGACGTTCTGTACTATATGGCTCAGCTCAAAATTAAAGCCTAGAATACATATTGACTTTGTAAAGCTGCGCACTGAGATTACATTTATGACCTTTTCTTAGTATTTGCCGCACTTATTATTATTTACTTAGCAACTAGCGGCCCTGAACGCACCTAACACAAAGTAGAACTCATTTTACTGAGCAAACACACAATTAGAGAGAATAAAAGAGAAGATAAAAGAGAAATAAAGCAAATATCGGCAACATTCTTCCAAATGATGACACCAGAAACGTGCGTGCGTTTTTCCTTTGTTTCCGCGCTGCGTAGAATCTGACAGACACATTCACGCCGACTCACCGTGGAGTTCGTACACTTTGTGAAGATTGGGAAAGATGCAGGCGAGCTCGTCCGAGTTCAGCACAGATCTCATTTTCTGGAAAAAAACCTGGTCCAGGACTCGCAAAGTTCGCAGGTGGGACGCCTCAGTGGTGAAGAGCTCTGCAGAGGAGGAGGGGTGAGAGGTCGTGAGACATATGATACAGACACTGTGACACGTTTACTACTTACTAAAATCTCTACTGAAATGAAACTGTACCGTATATGACTGCCTGCCTGTCCACTTCTCTCGGGCTGAGCCCTGCGAGGACATGGGGCGTGACCGTGTCCTGCCAGTTTTGTCCGTCAGAGACTTCCTCCTCCAGCGATATAGTGTCTGGCAGCCTGCCCGGCGACGAGTCCATGCTCCTACACGTTCACATGCACACGAGCACATGTGGTGAACAGGACAGCAGAGACAAAGGGGAGAATAAAAACAAGCGTGAGCTCATGATAATCTCCTACGACTTGAACGCTGGTTGAATATAGATTTCTTTCTTGTTTCAACTTCGCTAGAATGTCTGACACTTGATCATCTACGGTCAGTGTTGCCGTGGGGACTGCGGCAGCGTGACTCACCTGCGTCTAGACCGAGGGGTGTATGGGGGTGTAGGGTTCTCTAGAGACCTGAGTTTGAGAGAGTGGAGAGAGAGATGGCATGAGGTGAAAACCTGCAGGTGTTTGGGGGTAATGTCGAGGGTGTAAAGTTCTCCTTGAAGGCAGAGACTCCTTGAGGGCTGTTTAAATGAAGACAAACTGAGCCATGTCTGTGGGCTTTTTTTTTTTAAAAAAAAGCCTGAACTCTGAGAGCTCCCTGAGGAGACTTGAATCTTTACCGGTTGGAGCTGCTGGACGCTGATGACGAGGTGCTGTGCTGCAGCGGCCTGAGGCCCGGACCTTCCCTCTCCTCCCCGCAGTCCTCCATGTCCACATCGCTGCGGGAGCGGGGCACAGACTCGGCCCCCGAGGCGACTCCCCGCCGGCGACCTTCCCCCTGAGCTTTCAGGGACTCGCTGCGCGCCAAGCGGACTGAGACGGTGGGGCTGGAGGAGAGAGGGCGGGACAAAAATGAATGTTTGTTTTCATCTTTCAGGATAATGATGATCCAGTTAAAGAGGAAAAGTAGCCACCTGTCCATGCCTTCGTACCCCAGGCTGCTAGAGGAGAGCGTCTGGGCGTCGGCGCCCTCCCCCCCCTCCTCCTCGGCCTCCGTGTGATTCTCAAACTGCTGGATGATGTTCCTCACGCTGCCGGGACGAACTGCAAGCAAACACGTCACTTAATTGCACGGCAACAAAACAGTTCGCACACATCGCAAGCAGTAAGTCCTGGGGGGTGTGTATGTGCTGGAAATGCAAGCAATCTGTCAGCTGGAAAGCGGAGTTTGACTTGAAAACAGGCGTAAAATGAACACGATAAAAAAGGCGAGTACCTTCGGTGGGTGACAACGGGATATGGAATGCTAAAAAATGCAAACAAACAAACAAACAAACAACAACAAAAAAACGTGAAATCAGAAATCAAGGCAAAAATAAAGATTCAAGTGATCAATAAATAAACCTGGAAAAGGAATGGAAGGCGAACAAAGGACAGAAAGAAATCAATAGTATGTGATAATGAAGGAGAGCGTCACATGTGCGTGTTTCTGATACGGTGTGTGAGTGTATCAGTACCGTCAGCTAATAACGACCGCTGACAGACCAAATGCTGATCATGTATGTGTATTAGCCTTGTAGCATATTAACCATGAGTTTAGATGTCAGGCTATAGTTACAGAATCACAAAGTCTCTCATTATTTGTGTTTTTTTTTTTTCATTTTCTATTCATAGATGCGTGAGGGCTTCAACTTACTGGACTGGGATGCGGTCCGGGGTTTGCCGATGTACTTCAGGATGGGATTTCTCTTCTTATCCTCGCCATCTTTTTCTTTCTTGACAACACTCAGCTGCAGAGAGAGGAGACATCAAGTCAAGCCACATATAAAAGCTTCTGTTAAATTCTCTTCAGATGTGAGCAGCTGTGGCAGGAAACACAAACTCCATGTTCAAAAACATGCCAATCGCTTCCACTGTTACGGCCGCATCAAATTTCTGTATATATCCGATTAGAACGGCCAGCTGATAACCACCATTACAGCAGAAGTACAGTAGAAGGAGCAAAAAGATGGGGACAATGTGAGCTACAAGAACTAGACTGAACAAAAACGCACAAGAAGCTGTTCAGTCCTTGTGTAATGTTAAAAAGTGAGGTGACTGGGCAGGAAACTTTGCTTGTGTAGCTTCATTACAATAGAAATGCTTTTAAACCGGGAGGATGCAATCTTACCTTCTTCGTCTTTAAGAAAGCGAGCCACTTCTCCTTCTCTGTGCTCAGACCGGGGAAGACTTTGGAGTCCCTGAGCTTAATGCCAGAGTGTCGCAGGTAAAGGAGCACAGCTGATGCCAGAGGAGAACTGAGGGGGACCAAGCGGATGAGTGGAGACGGGGAGGAAGAGACAAAACATGGTGAGGGGAGAAGTGAGCAGGACCGACCGGAAAGGGAAAGGATGTAAACAGGCAAAGAAAAGGTGTGAAGACGAGTTAAAAGATAAAAGGTGAAAGCTACTGTTACTGTCCATATACAAAAGGGCGCTCGTTTTATTTTACCTTCTGTCCTCTTCATGCTTTGATCTGGACCAAAGAGAGAGACATAAAAAGGGTGTTAAGTCCTCGTGCGATAAATCACAAGCTTTCAAAGAGACATCCAGCGTAACTTCTCCGAGGCAAATCCAGTGCGTTCAGAGTGAGAAACTGAATGCACAGTGGCAGAGTCATGTGACGGAAATCGCCTTGTGTGTATGAAAAGTCAAAGGAGTAAATGTCATGTGGTTTCCTGGGCTCATGGCTAAGGTAGTGACCTTTGTCATGATAGCGGCTGTGAGCTTCTTGTTGCTTTATAGTAAGAGTTTTATTGGGTGCCTCACAACAGAACCTGTTGCTAGGCAAACCTGGCTCAGTCTTAATGTGTGCATGTTAATATTCAGTTCTTCTGTCGAAACATACAGTAAAGCAGTGCACAGTTAGTTGAGAGGTGAACAGTTTCAGTTTAAAATACGGTCACACATGTAATTCAACGGTCCAGGGACATAAAGACATCTTCACTTAGACAAAGGTGAGTCAAATGTTCTAGTAAATGAACCGTCACAATGGACCATAAATTGCTGCAGTTTACATTTTACAATTTATCTGAATAAGTCAGAGACTCACAGTATCTCCCAGAGAGCGGTGACCTGTTTCTCCACCACCTGTTTCTCTTTCGCCGGGTCTCCATCAAGGTGCTGCAGGTCTCCTTCTCCAAACAGAGAGCCGAGACCCATCATCTGCTTGTTTCTGTTCGGACACACAAGCCAGGTTAGGTTGAGATAAGATAATCCTTTAATTTATCCCACAGTGAGGATAAATGTATTCATCTACTCCACCACATTAGACAAGATCTTCCTGATGGCAAAACATGAAAACTGACCAAGGGCTATTTTAAGGCCGGGTTTTTCGTGCAGTGTGAAAGGGTCAACCCCGCATTTTGACCCAGGTCAAAACACTCAGCAATCGACCCGGAATTTTATTGCTACGGCTTCAGTGTCAACAGGCATCCACTAATTTACCCCGTGACGTTGATGTACCTGCTCTGTTTCTGAGCTTCTCGCAGTTCAAAAACAGAACAAAGTTTTGGTCTAATCCCATAACATCAGTTGTCGGGGAACGCAAGTGCGACTGTGTTTATATACAGCTTGTATAAAAAAAATATATATATACATATATATACACATACAGCTTGTATAGTGATATCCCACACTTTTTTTATCGATCATGGCAGCCGACTGGCAAGACCGTGAGATCCGCGAGCTGCTCCGCATCCGAGGAGAAGAGGAGATTTGGCAGCAGATACCGGTTACTGTGCAGGACACAGTGATTTATTCAAATATCAGCAGCCTTTTGAAAGAGTGGGGGTTTGACAGGTCCATTCTTCAGGTCATCAGCAAACTGAGAGCCTTAAAAAATACCTCCTGATAAACAACAGTATGAGCAGTAGGTATAGAACTCTGTAAAAACACCACCCAAACACTAGATGGCGCTGTGCCTTTTTTTTGTCAGTCGGGTTCACTTTTGTTTCCACTTCCTGTTTCACTCTCAACAATGACGGCTGAAACTTTCGCAGATATTTCAGCTGAATTCCGTCGAAATTTTGCAGAGTCATACAAATGTCTGTACCTCCAAACCACCTCAGTTAACTTATTCTTTATTGATTCCAAATCAGTCAATTCAAAAATTGCAGAGATGGAGTAGCAGCTGGAAATACTAGAGCAGAAACACGTGACTACCAAGCGAACTAATGGCAGCTCTTGCGCCCTGCATCGCTGCAGCGAGTAGCTGCATTGTCAGCGACGCTGTGAGGTCCGCACACTGTTGGCGAAAGGGTGTGTGTCAACACTGGAGCCTCTGCAACACTTAAGCACAGAAGCCTAAATTATGCTTAAACCATCTATAACTCCCAGTATTGATGATCTGAACCTGTAGTCTTGTATCTGGTCCTGGATGTCCGGCAGCACCTGCTGCTGCAGCTCTGACAGAGGTCCCCTGATGTCCTCCTGGGCATGAAGTCTGCCTTCTGAAGGGACAGTGGACATTGTGTCATCAGGTACACTTAACCACTTAATCATCAGTCACATACCAGAGCAATATAATTAAATTTTTTAATCTGAAAGGAGAGATGCAATTAGAGCATGAATATTAAAGCTGTCTTACCGATATCTGTGAGGTACTCCTCTCTTACTTTGATTTTCAGTGGCTATAAGGAGAAAAAAGAAAACTCATGTTCCAGATACCGTCCTTATTTATTAACTGTACAACATGATACAAGGTGCGTGTAATTTTACAGTTTAGAGTTTATAACTTCAGATAACGGAAGCTGGTTTATCACATTCTCTTTATGAGTATTTCAAACCGTCAACTGTATTATTGTTATTTATAAAGCAACAACAATATAAATGCTGGATTATTACCCATGAAACCGACAGAGACACCAACATTAAAATCATTGAGGCCTGTTTGCACTTACAGCATCTGGATCAAGGAAATGGGAGCAGATCTGAGGTGCAAGTGCACGGGCATCTTTAGGACTGGATCCAAGGTAAGCCTCTACTGACAGGTAAAACAGCTGTTGGAGAAACAAAGACATTAAGTGTAAGAAACCAGACCCACATAATTTGCTTTGTCTGTAATGTGCTAAATAACAATGTGGTCCAAAACAGCAGAATAAATTTTATTTCTGAGATTACTAAAGAAACCAAAAGAAAACACAAAATGAAAACGTAAATGAAGGATGTACTGTGACTGACCAGAGGGTTGGGATCCAGGAGCTGGGTGAAGACGTATCTCATGAACACTGTCATGTGTGCAGGTCGTGTTTTCAACAGCTCAATGTCCTGGAACGGACCATCCATCTAAAAGAGAGACGGAAAGGAAGAGAAAAACATCATGGCTAAATGTATAAATGAAGGGACGGACTAGATTATATCCAAATTTGAATGCATCGACATAGGTTGACTTGGTGGCGTGAACAAAGACAGTCTGTCAAAGCAGGTAAAAGGGAGCAATTCCTGTAGGTATATTGAATCAGTGCTCAGTCATAGAAGCATATATCTCACAAGAAAATGGGGGAAAAAACCGACAAGACTAATGGTTTCTGAAGGTGCACCCAACAACTGCCCAAACATCCAACTCTGTACAATGGAGAATCACTTTATATACTTGGCCTGCATCTTCAACTTCTTCAAAATCATTACTGTCGTGCCAGTTTTTTTTTTTTATCTCTTCCTGTTTAGCTACGTCAAATGATACATCTTTTGTTATAAACACATCAGCATCTGTGACGTCTGATTCAATGCTGAGGCTGCTGACACCTGACACATCAACTGCTTCCTTTTGTCCATCACCACCATCTGGTTCAATATGTTGCACGTTTATATACCAGTTTTTGTACTGACCTGTGACTTTGCCTGCTCTGCCTAGAACTTCAGCTCTACATGGAACATGCTCATCTCTTTTCATAAGGGTTACAGTCTGTCCTGTTCTCAACTTTACTCTTGCAGTAGGGACAAAAGAATTATCACACACACTGCGATCCATTTTGGGTTGTGTCACTGGTGGATACACCCCTTCACCTGTATTAAATTCTCCACTGTCACCGTTCGTTGTCATTGTTTGTGTTTTGGTCACTATGTGAGCGACCTGTTTCTCTGAGGCAACACTCGTGCCTGCTGCTCTGTTTCGTGCATCTTTCTTTTTCTCTGTGAACATCATCTTGTAACGTGAGCTCATCCTGAGAATGTGTGTGTATCTTATTAAGTCTTGAGTGATGCTCTCGATTAAGGATACCTCCATGTCTAACAAATACAACAGCGCCATCTTGACCAACAACAACCCCTGGGCCCTTCCACTCTGCACTGTCTGTTGGTTTGTAATACACCTTGTCTCCTGTCTCATAGACCCATATCTGTGGGTCTGAGCTGCTTATGCAGTGCTCTTCTTAACCTCTCTGAACACTCAGCTCCAGTGAAAGTTTTCCTAGAAGCTTATGTCTTCTCCTACCTTTACACTCACTGTAGTACCTTCCGGTGCATTTATCAACTAGCACAGAGGGAAGATTAGGGATTTGACCAAATACAAGCTGATGTGAGCTATAACCATGGACATTGTGCATACAGTTCTTAGCCATAAGGGCCCAGTGTAGAGCAGTCTGCCAGTCACATCTGTTTTCCTGTTTCACCTTCAAGATGATGTCTGTGAGAGTCCGATTGTGTCTTTGCAGCAGCCTGTTGCTCCGGGCACTGTGTCCCGCTGTTGTTCTTGTCTTGATGCTGAAGTTCTCTGAACTCTTCGTTTTACTGAATCTTTAACATATGTCGCAGTCATGAACTATCTGTTGCAAAATAGCAAGACAGTCCTCATCTTTGTTCCCTGAGCTTTGAATGAGCTTGTGCAGTCTACCTGCTGATGTATGGTCAAACGGTTTGTGGAACTCGAGAAGGACTTTTTCATCTGGGGACATGTTTTCGTTCACTATTAGGGTCTCGTCCTCAGCTGCACATCTTTAATGTGACCCCTTGTGTCGTCTTTGTCTCTGATGTCCACAAAGTAGTCTCCCGGGCTCTTCCTTCCAGCCCCAGCGCGACAGCTAGCGCTCGCTCCTTTATGTCCAGCTCAGTGATTCGTTTCCATATGTTGACTTCATTTTTCCAACACTCGCATGGTCTGGTTTCCTCAAATTTCAGTACCGTATTTTCCGCACTATAAGGCGCACCTCCAATGAATGGCCTATTTTAAAACTTTGTTCATATATAAGGCGCACCGCATTACAAGGCGCATAGAATAGACGCTACAGTAGAGGCTGGGGTTACGTTATGCATCCATTAGAGCTGCGCTAAAGGGAATGTCAACAAAACAGTCAGATGGGCCAGTCAAACTTTATTAATAGATTACAAACCAGCGTTCTGACAACTCCGTTCACTCCCAAAATGAATAAACAGCTGTTTTATTATTTTTCCCTGAGGTAAAGTCAGTGACGCGGTATCTTCTTTACTTGGCGCAGGTCATCTTGTTGCTTCCTCCACTTCCGCACCATTGATTCGTTAATGTTAAATTAACCCGTGTTCTACTGCGTGACTGATCGCCTTGAGTTTAAACTCTGCGTCGTAAGCGTGTCTCTTAATAGGAGCCATTTTGGGGCCTTTACATAAACACACAAATGGAAAGGAAACGGCACGCCTCGCGCAGTCATATATCCCAGCATGCACCGCGCGCTTCTTCTCCTACGGGGGAAAATGAAGTCGGCGGCTGCTTACCGTAGTTGCGAGACCTGTTGTGGCTCAATATTGGTCCATATATAAGGCGCACCGGATTATAAGGCGCACTGTCAGCTTTTGAGGAAATTGGAGGTTTTTAGCTGCGCCTTATAGTGCGGAAAATACGGTACTTTGTAGTTAGTAGCCATTTTCAAACCAGCCTCTGCTACCAATGTTGACTTCACTAGTAAACATGATGTTTCCTTAGTTCATTCAGCGAACGTGCTGCCACACCCAAACACTGGTTCACTCCGGTGAACCTCTACATATGTAGAACCGTAGGGAGACAATACGACAACAGAAATACAATGTTAAGAAAAATCACCTCATTCAGCAAACAGCCATCTTCGTCTTCCTCCTCTGGGCCGATGATCTGGGCCTTCCCACCCTTGGACACACACAGATTCGAAAAACACTTGGTCACACGCTGAAGGCTACACGCGGGTGTTTACATTCACAGTGCGTGCACGCGGCGCTCGGAACAAAAGAAGTGTGACTCATGAAATATGAACTGAAGCGGTGGCGACAGGTCATTGTCTCAGCCTCAGCGCTCCTCTCGTTCATTTCAAACAGTTAAGCACCGCCAGATGGAAACTGAGAGCGCCGAATGAAGAGGAAAGAACGGAGCGACGTCTACCAGCCAGCGAGTAATTGTTCCCTGCAGGGTCAGCATGTCAGAATAAATGATACAGCAGCTAAGAATGCGGCCCTGGTTTTTGCATTTACGAAAAACGGGGCTGGAGATGTTACTGGAAAATGTTGCGCCACGAGTTTCTGCATCCCAAAAAATGTTATTTTAAACTCTAGCTGTATCCGCCGGCTGCTGACTGATTTTTAAACCGAAAGCATGTGCGTGTCAGTCTCACCGAGTCAGACAGGGTGTGTGTGTCGGAGCTCTGGCATCGGTGTAGGGGGGTCCTGAAGGAAAATAAGGGGGAGGAGTGGGGACTCTCACAGGCCTGGGAAGGGGGGAGGAGGAGGAGGAGGAGGGGGAAAAGAGGAGGGAGGGAGGACGAAGTCGACGGGATGAGTGGGACAATCACATGCGCAAACTCACAATCTCAGTAGTCTGTGAAAGACTGCATGTCCTACCTCCATGTCTCCTTCACTGGAGTCCACTGACAGGCGTCCTGCGAGAGGACACAGTGTTTTAACATCCACTCGTGAAGCCACTGATTTGTTTTTAGTGAATGTGTAGCCTTATATTCAGATTTATTAAAGCTGTACTACATATGCATGCTACGCTTCAGAATCAACATGTCTCCAATATTTAATCAGATTTCTAAAAGCATACGTAGAGACAAACCTTCTCCTGCTATAAGGTAACTCGTGGCTGATTCCGATCTTGTTCCCTCCTGGGGAAAAAGAATAAAGCATCCGTTAATTTTAAGTACAATACTAGGTTTTTATTAGAAGTAAATTATCCTTGAATGTTGGTATAACATGAGAATTGATTGACTATTTGGGGCCAATCAGGGGTAAAAGCACAGACAGTTAATGCAACATTTAAATGTGGACATTAGGTCGCTTTTGTCCACATTTGAACTTTTCCACACTTCCTGAACGTGACACGTTAGACCTGGAAATGTGGCCTGGTGTCAGATATCAAACAAAACGTCTCACATAAAGTGAGGAGCCTGACGTCCTCACCGTATCTTGCTGTATCTTGATCCGGACTTGGTGAGCCCTCCTCTTGGCGCTCTCGATCCGCTCCTCCAGCGATGGAGACGGGTTCTTCAGCTGCTTGTCCATTAAGTCCTGCAAATCAGTCCGTCTCAATGTGGTTATCAACAGCAGATGATACGACGCAGCACGTACAACTCTCAAGTATATATATATATATAACAGCGTTAGTCGTTATGAGTCCCTGCGAGAAATCCTCATTTCTTTCTGTTCGTACCTGCAGCTCGGCCTCTTCCTGCTCGAGCATTTTCCTGAGTATCTGAGTAGCATGTTTCTGTACTTCTGGGTCCTAAAAAAAAAACAGTTATCACAGTCAATCATTTATTCTCACCGTGTTAACGTCAACTAATATTATATCAACTGATATCCACTCGCCTGTAGTGGTTTGGGTCCTGTGATTCTTTGGGAAGGGGTGCCGCTTAGTCCAGAGGGCAATGGGGGAGGTGGAGGGGGCGGAGCCTCTCCTCCTAGGGACGTTCTTCGATTGGCTGCGAAGTCAGTGGGGAGGGGCTCGAGGGGCACGGTGGCGGCTGACGGGGGCGGCCCTTGCAGCGTGAGAGCGACGTACGGTCCGGCTGCGGGGCGACAACGTGGAATTCGACTTTGAAAAAGGCGCGGGCGCGGGCGTCACGCGTGAAATTTAAAAAAACATCAAAACGAGTCCAACTCACACTTTATGAGCTTTACCACCTCCTGATGCGACATGGCGGACACCAGCGAGCCGTTCACCTGAGAGACGCGTGGAAAAAAACAAAGAAGGGGAAGTTAGTCGCTAATTGAAGCGGTAAGGAACCTTCGGTCTGGAATAGAAGGTAGTGGAAACCTTTATGATGCGATCCCCTTCATGAACCCCGGCTTTGACTGCTGCACCGCCTGAGGAGAAGCAAAGAAGAAGAACGTGGTTTCAACTCGTGTCAAACTGTGTGTGCTATTGCAAACAACTAATTCGAGGTCCTTGTAATTGATCCTGAGTTTTCAAAACCCGGAAAAGACAGAATCAGTCAGCTAAACATGTCAGATCCTGAAAACAAGGAGGAGAAAGCGTCATATACATAAATGACCCACCTGGTCGGACATTCTGCACGAGCTTCACCCTCTCACCGCACACTGTGAAGCCGAAGCCCAGCTGATCCTTTTGCACCACCACGCATCTCTGGACCAGGCCAGGAGCTGCTGGGAGAGAAAAGGGGTTTTTGAGCGTTATTCCGAATCAATCCGGACACAAAGGAGAAACAGGAAGTCCCAGTCACCTGCGCTCTCAGCTATGACTTCTGCCACGGGCTCCCTCTGCTGAGTGGAGGAGGATTTGCGCTCCGAGTCGCCAATGGTCAGACTGCTGAGCCTGGGTTTGAGGGGACGAGAGTAGAAGGAGGGTTTAGCGCGAGATGATGCTAAAGAAGGCGACTTAGAAACCACTGCAGGAGGTTTGGCTGGATTGGGAGGAGAGGGAAGCTCTGAGGGGAATAAATGAAGACTGAGGGAGATGTATAAGGAAAAAAAGAAAAAGGCCAAGAAGAGAACGGAGAAAATGATTTGTTGGGGTAGAAACAGTGGGAGACGAGCAAAGAGACGGCAGAGGAAGCAATTAACAGGAAAACTCACCAAGCGGCAAAGGGGCTGAAAGCGAAGCATGACAGAAAAGACGGAAAAAGGGGACAGAGAAAACAGAGAAGGAATTCAGAATGAAGGATACACAAAGAAACAAGATTCAGACCATCCCGACGCCCTTTATACTCTCACAGATTGTAAACACTAAACGCAGCCATGACCCACAAGTATATATTTATTTAAAGGTGTGTGACACAAGAACACATGCAGAGTAAATACTTAAACGAATGGTCCAAACACAGGTCGGCATTAAGGAATCACTTGGGTTCAATGCAGGCGGACTGGTTCTGGTTTACTAAGATTTGAACTTATTAGGCTCCTTGTACTTGTACAGCCAATAATCAATGAAACACTTAAAGGACATATCTGACTGATTCACATTCACTACGATATGAACTTGCACTAATGACCACAATCCTACAAAAACGCTGCTTGACACGTGAAACTCGGATCATTTTATTCACATGCAAAATGTAAACACACTCAGCATGCAAACACACTAATGAAATGTAGGTGTGGATACATGGGGAGAATTTCAAGGAATGTGTGGACTTCAGTCAATATTTGTTTGTTCGCCTATTACATTCAGTGCAACGCTAGACAATGTCTGTGCAGATTTTTTTCTGATCGTGCAGGGTTATAAAGGAAAACAAAACAAGCTTAAATGAGATATTTAAGATATTTCTTTAAGTCAGCTGTCAATAAATTTTTTTTTTTTTTGAATTACCATAACTCACAACAGTTTCAAGGATTTCAAGGATTCGAGAATTTTTATTTGTCAACAAACACAGCTCTGTCTTCCTGGGTCTCCGAACAGCAGCAGTGCGTCATCATTACCGGAATGACAGCTTTTAAACCAGGAAGTGCAACTTCCCGGTGTTCGGCCACACTTTGAATTTTGTCCATTGGTGAGTTACGGTGATTCAAACACCCGCAAGATTTCCTTTAATTCATCCAGATGTTTAGGTCTTAAAGGGTTGAATACTTCAGAGGTTCAGGCTTGTGGCTCGGACAAAACAAGCTGTATGAAAAGTGAACCGAATAAAGCTTTAATCCAATCTTTTAAATGACTATTATTATCCTCAACATTGGCTGTGTTTACATGGACTAAAATTTGAACTAAAATGACTTGTGTAACCATTAAACTCGACAGAGGCCAGATCGGAGGGAACTGAACTGAAAGTCGTGATTGGAAACCTTTGATAATCTGACAAAAACCCACGTAAATGCTTAATCTTATCATTTCTCTAAATCAATTCTTTCCAAAAATGATTTTCCCCTCATGCGGTAAGCACCAGGCGATGTGACGAGTTTCTAGGACCTGAAGTAGTAAAATAACCAGCTGTTTAACAGGTATTTGAAAAGATGAATCCACGGTGACAGCGATGTGGAATACTCTGTCTGGGTCATCTTGATCTACTGGACAAACTCAATAAAGTTTGCGGGCAAAGGCATTCTTCTGTTATTAACCATGTAAACATGCCATTAGAAAAACAAAGCCATAGGATGTGTGTGGCTGATGTGAATAAGTAAACTGTACCCCAATGTCACAGCACTTTTTTTAACACATATAGGTTATTTACCGTGTGCTGTTTCAATATTATCCTCTGAGAAATCCTCTGCCGCTGTCGCACAATCTGTTAACAGTCACAAACCCCCCGTAACCCACTGGAGCACCAGCGACCGACGGGCAGCCGTCCTACCTGAACAGGTGGGCGTTTCTCCTGTCGGCCGCCGCGCTGTCGCAGCACGACGCGCACACACACAGAGACGCGGCGGTGGGGAGGAGCGGGCGCGTGCACACGAACACACCACGGGGAAACAGTTGACAGCGGGAGAAACAGGAAAGACACACGATAAAGACAGAGATGCCAAAAACAGATACGGCAACGGCACGGACGAGATGAACCACACAGAGGGCGCGGGCACGGCAGGTGAAGGGTCACAGCGTGGCGTTCGAGCGGCAAAGCGGCGACTCAATCTCGCGAATGACGGTATATTTTGCTAGAAGCTGGCGTGGGAAAATAACTGATGATGTATTAAGGAGTCTGCACCCTCGCATACCATTTGCATCAATATCACCACCCAAGTTAACAACCTGACTAACTTGTTCATCCTGCGGCCCAGACTTGACCTCTGCTTTTTTTTTTTGTAAGAGCAAGTGATGCACATTTAAGCAGAGAAGCCGTCTGAGTGCAGCGTGTGAGGGGCTCATACCTGTCCAGCGTGGAGGTGGGTTGTCGGAGACTCATGCCTGCAGCCTTCTGACAGTCCTCTGCTTCCTGCCGGTGTGGGATCAACACTGTCACTGGGCCACTTTTATCCTTATCCTCATCATCATCATCATCGCCGCCGTCGTCTCTTTCCTCTTCAGTTTTCAATCCACGCTCTCAGTGGGGCTCTCTTCTCTTCTGCGCTCGGATCAGACCCTGAAACCACTCAGAAGCTGGTTCAGATCTGACAGGGCCCTCCTCATGTTCCCATCCACACCACCGGCTCCGGTTAGAAATCGATGGGAGTTTAAAACAAAGTGCCGCTTAAAAACTGACACCCAAAACTCGTCTTCACAGTATGCTTCACCACTAGGTTGCATTAGTGGTTACAAAACATTAACAAGCAGCTTAAAAGTGGCAGAGATGGGGTGGTTTGGCTGTAGTGGGGGGAAAAAAAAAAAGAAATGACAACCGGCTTCCTCAGGTCATCAATCATGAATGAACGGCTGATGTGTCTCAGTGTGCTGCAGGAGGACAACAGCAACCATGTCTGTCAGTGTGTGCGTGAAAAGCTAATTCATCAAAGCTCAAAGTGACTGCAAGGACGAGCATTAACTGACTCGCGGATAATACCACCGGATTCATGTAAATGGAGATTTAGTGATAGCATGAAAAGCAAACACTAAAAGCTCAGCCAGACATACACACACACAGAGACTTGTTTACGTGTGGAGCTTTGAGCAGACACGCCAGCCGAAATAATCGGGAACAAGCCAACCTTTCTGAGCCTGATGCCTTCGCAGTTAAAGCTCGGTTATTTTCATTACTTATGTTAAACGTACTGACGGGTGGCTAATTGCTAGCTAGTGCAAATTACTAAACACACACAAGAACGTACCTCGGGCTTACAAATAAACAAAAAAAGGGAAAATTTAACACCGCTGTAACTTTGAAGCTCGCTTTGACGTTAACTGGAAGAAATTTAAATTCCAGCCCACTGTAAACAACAACAAACCCAGTGGCTAACAGGCAGGCTAGCTAATTAGCAGGCTACGCTATTAGCCAGTCCAGCCGTTGTGGGCTAATAGTAAAAGTAAACACAGTGCAAATCGAAAGTTAAACGTACGCCTGGATTTTATGTCGTGACTCATTTACTTAGACCACTGTGGAGAGTGATAACGCCCACCCAAAGCGACGTGCGTTGTCCAGCTAACGTTAGCTCGCCGAAGTTAGCTCTAATGGGCCGCTTTGAACCAGCGGCATGGCGTTAGCGCTAACGCGGACCCGAGGCGCTTTGTGGTCGGCTTTGAGCAGCGACCCTGCGCGCTAGCTGGCTGGCTAACGATCCGGTTAACCC
The DNA here is from genome assembly GCF_022458985.1 of Mugil cephalus. Classification (NCBI taxonomy): domain Eukaryota; kingdom Metazoa; phylum Chordata; class Actinopteri; order Mugiliformes; family Mugilidae; genus Mugil; species Mugil cephalus. The sequence goes on from NC_061770.1 coordinate 48,706,501, forward strand.
GCTACGACTACAAAATGAAAGGCTAACATGTCTGCACGCTAGTGTCACTGGAAATAGCGAGAGTCCATGCAAGTCCCAGCTCGGCGTATCCAATAGCCTCGTCTCCGTGCAAAAATCGGACACAAAGTTGCACATCAGCGAGCGAGCAAAAGAGGCGATGCGATTCCAGCACAGCTCCACCTTCGGTCTTCTTTCCAAAAACACAGCAGTAAATCAGGTTTTCCCTTCTCCTTCTCGGTCCCCCGACACAATCCAACAGCAATCACAGTCCTCCGTTGCATACATTTATTGGATACATTTCGTCGCAGTCCTTAAAATATTGCTGTCTGCTGTGTTGTTGTCTTGATGCCTTGGCTGGCCGGCTGCTGATCCACCAACACACCATGTTCTCAAAGATCATACGAGCAGGCGAGACAGAACGGTACCCTCCCCTGGATGGTGGGTGTACTGCAGGTAGTTTACATCGCTCCAGTGGACTCTTGGAAATGACAGTTTAAAAACCCCACACATTTATCTTAAATATTGTATACAAAGAGTCCAGATAAAAACTTAAAATTCATATTAATGAAAGGAGAGGAAAATACAGACTTCAAAAAGCATCTGCTTTACACTTTAAGTGCAAGTCATCTCCATCGGCCCTCAGTGATTACGTCCATGCCATGAAGGTGCTGGAGGGGTCGGTGCTGGCCCACCTAAGGCTGCAGGTGAGATTGTCTTTAGACCCCCATCTCCTGGATCAGTGACTACCTGACAGACAGGCCACAGTTTGTGCGTTTGGGTCGTTTGCTGTTTGATGTGGTGGTGAGTGGCGTGGCAGCCCCACAGGGGACTGTGCTTGATCCGTTCCTGTTCACCTTACACGCCAATGACTTTCGGCACAACTCAGAGTCGTGTCACATACAGAAATTTTCTGATGACTCTGCAGTCGTGGTGTGTATAAGCCGTGGAGCAGACGAGGAGGAGTATAAAGGACTGGTGGACAGGTTTGTGGGGTGGGTGGAAGGAATCACCTGCTGCTTAATGTGTAACAGTGCAGTTGTGTACAAGAAGGGCTGCAGCAGTGTCTACTTACTGTAGAAGCTGAGGTCCTTCAATGTATGCAGTAAGATGCTGGAGATCTTCTACCAGTCTTTCGTGACCAGCACCCTTTTTCTCTGGAGTCAGTGATGCCAACAGACTGAATAAACTGATCAGGAAGGCTGGCTCACTTAACAAACTGCTATCAATCATGGATAACCCTGACCACCCTCTCCACCCCACGATAGACACTGTCTCAAAGAACGCTACAGGAAATCTTTCCTGCCTCCAGCCATACGCCCGCTTAACTCCTCATCTGTATGCAAGGCTGGATTAACCATATAGGCAACTGGGCGATTGCCCAGAGGCCCACGACCTCTAAAGGGCCCAAGGCATTGAGGGCACAAACAAAATATGTAGTTATCTCACCCTTTATGTTAAACTGTCTGCCAGAGTTGTTGCGCTGCACAGAGAGACCCTGCCCCTCCCTGTGACTGTGACCATGAGTTGAGACCCTCTCCTCATTGGTCAGAGGTGTCACCGATCAATGTTCACAGAGCGGGATGCGTGATGTGAAGCGCCACTACACAACTCTAAAATTGCAAACATGGGGAAGCTAAGTGGGAGATTGAAAAGAAAATTAAAAAGGGGGAAGGACACCAGAAAGGGCCAACATTTAAAATATATACCAAAAATAGCTCATTTCTTCACTCCAGTAATCGTTACCGACTCTTTTGTGAAGTCAGCTTCCCTCAGCGAGGACAACTCAGCTAGCCAGGACTTTTCTTCAGTGCTAGCTAACCTTCACAGCCCGGAGAGCGAAGAGTCCCCGGCAGCATCTTCAAACAACGGCGAAGATTCTGCTGCAAGTGCGACTGTTGAGGGAAGCGGTGATGGTGGGTCTCTGAGTCGCTCGTCGAGTCTGCAAACAGTCCCTGCTCAACACCTCTCTCTGGGGTTCCTGCACCATGGGGGCCTGCTACGGAGTAGTTATGAGAGGAGGCGATATATCGAGGGCCAGCAGCTCTACAGTTAGACATTACAAACATTTTTGTCAAATTCTGGACCGCAGGGATTCCAGATGGGGATGTTCAGTTGTACCTGGAGAGATACTGCGAAATGCTACAGCCCCCCATCAAACCACTGGGTGAATTCGGGCTCTGGTACGGTGTAAGATAGTACAGAGTAAGCATTCGCAAGGACACTTCTGGTAATTTTCTCCAATCCCTAACTCCATCTCTTTGGGTCCTTAAACGGCCAAATCAACTACCTGGACAAGTGGCAAAATGCTTCATCTGCTAGTCCATGGATCATCAGCTCAGAGACTGTCCAACTGTTAAGTGCTGCCACTTTGGAGGCCTCGGCCACAACGCCAAGGATTGTAAAAGGGAGTGATTCTCTCTGTGGAAAAAAGGGACATACATTCTTCACCTGTCCAGAATCATACTCCTACAAAACTAAGAGAGGTAGAATCACTACCCAGCCCAATAACAACATCTTCCTTCTACTACCCCACCTCTTCAATGTGATCCTGAAAACCAGCCCCAGTCTGTGAACCATCCACCACCAGATCAGCCTCCCTCTGAGTCCCTGACTCAAGGCCAGATATCTTCCTAACCTGAGGCTCAGTGTCATTCAGCGGATGTTCCTGCAGCTGTGGAGGATCAGGCTGTGGATCCACCTGCTCAGACCTCTGCTGACATTCCTCTGAATGGAGTGGACGAGACGCAGGAGACAGCAGCGGAGGTCCACTAAGAGGACAGTGACCACGACCCCTTCCCTACTCTCTCAGAGAGTAGTGATGATGATGATGATGATGGACAAAGCATCAGGGCAGTACGAGAGTGCACTCCTTATGTTCCTGGGGATCATTTATCTGGGTCTCTTGAGTATTTTATTAAAGCATCGAGCTCCATCAGCTGCTCACAGCAGAGAGAAGAGAAAAGATGACAAGCCCAGTGCTCAGTAAGTCACTGGAATGTGAGAGGTTTACAGTCCAGCAGACTGAGACAAAAGAAAGTGGACTTCATCATGAACACTGACTTTGACATACTGTGTGTACAAGAGCTGCGTGTCAAAACTCACAGTGACTCCAATGATGTTCGTCATATGTGGCAAAAAGGACATTGTGAAATCTCCATCGCTGAACTGTGGGAACTGCTGAAGACCAGAGTGAAGGACTTCTTAAATTTAAGAGTTCAGTCTCTGATGAGTCTCCGTCCTCAACTCCTTTTTAAATGTTGTTGATCTATTTGAGCCATATATAGTATAGTTAGCTTAGACCAAAGAAAAGCCTTTGGTCTAGGCTTATGGTTTCCCTGAAAACTCCATACATTAAATCTACTATTCCACTCAAAGTGAATAGAGTGCTGCCCTATACATATTATCCATCAGCCCATTAATCAAAATAATTAACAGAGACCCTCGTATTAAAGGTTGTTTATTAGACACCCACAGAGTGGCTGCCCTGGCCTACGCCGGCGACGTTACCGTCACAATCAGAAATCAGAGAGATGAAGGTTTTAAAACGTCATTTATGCCTCTGCAAGCAGGCATCAGGAGCTAAACTGAACCAGGAGAAAACAGAAGGGGTATGGATTGGACACAAACTGAACAAACCAAAAATTGACATCCAGGTTAAACAAGACATTAAAATCCTTGGTATCTGGTTCAGTGACAATGACTGCTGTCTGTCAAAGTGGTCCAAAAAGAAAAATGAAATAAAAAATGAAGTAATAAAGTGGGAAAATAAAAAGAAACAACTATAAATACAGAGTTGACATTGTTAAAACCCACATCATATCAAAACTCCTCTTCCTGTGTGCGGTGTTTCCTCCTCCATCAAAAGTCATCATGAAACTAAGTAAACTTTGCACTAAACAAATCTGGGGAGCAAATAGGGAAGTGACAAAGAGACACATCATGGTGCACCTGGTTGTGATATTAAACTAAAAATCCCTCTTATGAAAAGTGTTGAAGCAAAGGTAAAAACAGCCCACTGTAACAAATGAAGAGGCAGAGCCAGAACCAATGTTCCATATTATAAACTATTATAACAGTCATAAAGTCTCCAAAGACAAGACTTTATGACTGTTATCTGAACATTAGCTGGACAGGTTCCACCACCAAGGACATTTATAAAATAATCAGCGACAATAAAGATGAAAACTTAATTGACTATATATATATGTAACACGGGCTAAACATCAGCAGATAATTAAAATATCAATGATAAACTCATATCCAAAAACCTCAGAGACACCGCCTGGTTGATCTCAGTTAATAGACTCCCGGTTAGACCTATAGTCCAGTGGAGCTGTTATGTCACAACCAAAGAATGTCCAATGTGCAACTGTGACGAGGATGAAACTCTGAATGTCAAAAGTGATGGCGGACTTGGTGGTCCGGCCGTCTGCAGTCCTCTCACCAAACTTCGCGCCCAACTTGAACTTCTATAAAGAAGCGCCTCTGTTTGTCAAGGTCCTGCACGGAGACGGGCAGGAAGAGCTTCACCCCGCTGAAGATGTCCAGCGGCGTCTAAATCAAAAGAAATCAGGCACAAAGTCAAAACTGTGGGTTTTAAGGTTGACATCAGTGATAAGTGTGTCATGTACGGACTTTTTAGAGAAAACTTTATTGGTTCAAAGAGACATCTGTTCTGGCTGGTAGTGGATCAGTTTTACCAGTTTATACCGATGCTGGTGTGTTTTGTTTTCATAACACCATATATGAAGCCTTGACAAGAGTGGTGCATTTGTAAGTTCTATGAGCATTTGCACATCTGTACATCAAAATACACTTGGTGACAGGTAGGTATTGAAGTACAGAGTACTATTATAGAGTACTATTATATTCTGCATTTTCCGGATTATGGTGATCCTGGGGTGGTGATGATGGGGCTCTTGAATATTGTTGCCCAGAGTACAGCGAAGTGTTAATCTGGCTCTGTCTGTATGCGACAGATAACACTCTGTACATTATTTCTTTTTCAATCTTGTGTTCACTTATTTTATCCAATAAGTTACATCTAAGTCTGCAAATATCATGTATATTGTGTTTTCCTGTTATACAGTATGTATGGCGTTGAGTGCTTGTACATTGCTGCTGCATATGTGAAATTTCCCATTTTGGGATGAATAAAGTATCTGTCTGTTTTTGAATCAGGTTTTATTATGCAGCCAAATTCAGTGGCACAGCCTGAATCATATCAACTCACACACTTTGTTTAATGATTAATCTTTGATATGTGGTGGAAAAAAATTCTTGGATGTGTGACAAATTTGCATTGGCTGTAACTGGGGTTTTACAAATGAATTTCTGAGGCGAGCACATCTAAACCGCAAAAGCTTTAGGCTGCTTAAACATTCGGCTCAATCCCTTATTGCACTTTCGAGTAAGAAGAATCCTGTATGACTCACATGCACTGGTTTGTTTTTTCTTTTTTTCTTTTCTTTTTATTTTTTTAACTCGAGAAGAGGAACAGACCTTACTGGGCTTGAGAGGCTTTCAACGTTTTACCAAATATGGCCAGTGTGGGGCGTGGGATAGACGCCATCCTGGTCTTAGGTGGACGAGAGCGATGAGGGGGATGCGCCGCCGAGTACGCACGGTGACACGAAAACTTTAAGATTCCTCGCAATCAAACAAAAAGCCCGAGCATGTAATTCGGTAAGATCACTCTCAGTATTATTTAATATTCTTCTTTTAAAGATTGAGTGAAGAGGCTGTTGTTTTTTTCCCCCTCCGTGTTCTATTTCGGTGCAGTTCGTGTGGAGTGGCACAGCTCTGGGCGCGGTATGTCCGCTATGTGCAACGGGAAACCTCTTTATCAAGCACTTAAAATGCGCGTTTTCTGTCTGTTTTACTCAATACACGCCTAAAGTTGTCTCATGCTTTTGTTTGTGTGCTCACGTCCCTGCTCGTGTTTACTTTTTAATAGAAGAAGAAACAATAGGCAGCGTACGGATTCCCGGTGCGTAATTAGTTTAGTTTGGATATTACTTATGTGTAACTCTACGCTTGACGCAGCAATAGCGCCCGGATTTGTTTATTTGTTTATAAAAACCAACTTCTAAACGGTATGCACTGTCAACCTATGAAGAGCAAACCAAACGTGGTTTCCTGTCAGCAGCAAAGAGGCCACACGCGTTCACCACACGGCCACATCTGCCCGCTTCATCTGCATGTAAGACGTGTTACCTTTTTTTGACCTTTTTAATCGTGAAGATTTCACCACTGAGAGAATTCATGAAAGTCTGTGTCAGCAATCTATATCTTTCTTGCACTTCCAAGTTGACGCCCACTATGCCTGGAAAAGGTGCCCATTTGGTTTGTGATGCTGGTGTGGGTTTCTTAAGAAATGCCATTAGCCAGCCAGAGCTGCTTCCTGCCCAGTCACATTACACACTGCAGGATGGGTGGGGTTGGAATTAGTGGCTAATGAATTTAGCAATATCCTGTGTATGACAGACTGGCGGAGTCGCCTTTCTAGTCCCATTTAACCAAACATTAGAAATGCAATCTAAAATGGGTTGATTTATCTGTTGCCTTGCATGAAAATGATCATGCACCAAACTCTCAGAGCATCTCATTTTAATCTTCTGAAGAGCCGGCACCAACACTTAGAAAGTTAGGGCCTGTGCATAGGCTGTATAAAGATGGATGGTGGAACAGCTCCTCAAAAGTGAAGCCAAAGTAAGTAGAGCTCCCTCTGGTGGCTGGCTGCAGTACAGGTCATAAGCTCCACCTCCTCCATGTTAGTGGATGGGACTTGGACCAAACTAACAGACTAAAATACCGGCAAATCAGTCTTTTTTTCAAGTATGGTCAATTTAGGTAGTTATTATAATGTTGATGCGTGTTCAAGTGTCAAGTTTTTGGTTGCGTTTCGTTGTAGTCAGTTATTTGACGCTATAGAAGCAGGATGTGATATATTGGAGACCACAAGTTGCCATGCCAACCACTCCGTCAAGCAGTTCGGTGGGACAGTGAAAGTTGTAAAACAATTTGTAAAAATAGGTCCAGTGTATAATCCAATATTTCCATGTAACTTTGTGGAGGCAGAGCAGATTGCAGAATTAATGAAACAAAAACAAGAGTGAATCTGGTTGAAGTGCGGTCGAGTCATCAGTGTACTCTCCGATGGCTCTCAATGGCTCCACGCTCGGACTGTACTGATCAGATTCTGGCAGTTTCCTGATGGTCTTGAATGTATCAGTTTGGGCAATGCAAGGAAGTGGCGACACACCGCACATATTAAAACAATCTATGGTCATTACTAGTAACCACTCTTTACCTTGTACTATAATACAGGTCAGTCATCTTTAGAGAATTCCATGATTTTTATGAATAAGGCCTCATTATATCACTTTTAGCACCATTTGTAAACCTTCAATTTAGTTAAGTTTGTTTCTTCTCAAAGATGTCTTTGTCTGAGTCTGCCTCCTCTTTACATGCAGGCTGTAAATGCTTAATAAGACATCTTAAATAAGCTACGAAAATATGTGACCACTGATATTTGCACCAGTGTATCGTCATCGACAACTGCAACTTGCGCTTGGCAGTTTCATTTGCAGAGCATTTCCGGGCGTTTATAGTCAAGTTTTGAGAACCTTCTTAGTGAACTTCAGCTATGCAGGAAACAAAAGGACGTGTTTAACACTACAGAGGCAGCTCTGCAGTGTCGGTGTCTGCAAAGGTCAGGAAGGAAGCAGTCACACTTGAAAACAGTCACCAGAGTCTTAGACGTTCTCTGACTGGTGAAAGTGATTCTGCTCATCCTAAACCACATAAAAACTGTCATACTTTGAACACTGGAGGGCAGAAACACACTCCTTTTTATTTTTAGACTGAGGGACTTCCCAACCCCTTGAGCAACCAAATTTGAACTTCCTGTACGCACAGGTCACAGCCTGAACAGTGTATTTCAGACATTCCTTTGTCTTTACACAACGTAAGTTTGAGCCCGGGCACGAACTCACAGATGAACAACTTGTTAAAAATGACATTTTCAGGCTTCCAATGATATATTTTAGAAAAACCTCATCTTCTAATACTGATTGTCCTCACTCGGGTCGTGGGGGCGAGAGGCGGGGTACACTCTGGGCAGGTCTCCAGTCTATCGCAGGACTTACACAGAGACAAACAACTATTCACACTCACACCTTGGGTCGACGTTGAACTTAACCTAACTAACTTGTCTTTGGATGTGGGAGGAAACCGAGGTACAGAAAACCCACACAGACACAGGAGCAACATGCAAACTCCACCGAGAAAGACCCAAACCTGGACCTCCTCACTAACCACCACTTCACTGTGCCGCCCCATTTAGAAAAATATCTGACATAGACTATACATATACTTTTGTAGTACATAAGATTGCAGTTTAATCCAAATCCCAGAAAACTCCGTGGTTCTCAGGGAGGAATTGTGCACTGTGGTGATACATTGGGTGCAGGTATATTTTCAAAATCATACTTTCCACTAACTTCATTGATATTGTCTTTTCGCAGAACACGTGACAACCTTCGACAGAGCATCTGACAAGCAGTTTTATACACAGTCTCGAACCCGTTACAAGACTCGTCGCGACCCTTTTCCGGACCCCAGAAGTCATTTTCAGCCTCTGGCGACACCGCCCATCATGCCACTCGTTGTGTTGCGTACTTCCCAGCTGCTGTGGGTGCGTGTAGCCGCCCTGTTGTTCACCTGCGTGGCGTTCAGCGTCGCAGCACATGGAGCCCAGCTGCACGGTGGCGGCATGGCAGACTGGTGCATCTTCTGCTGGGCGTTCAGCTTCGCCTGCACCCTGCTGATCCTGCTGGTCGAGCAGTTCGGCCTCCAGGCCCGCATCCCAGTGTCCTGGTCCAATTTCCCCATCACCGTTGCCTGCTACGCCGCCCTCCTCTGCCTCTCCGCGTCTATCATCTTCCCAGTCTTTTTCCTCAAGAATCAGAATCTTTACAAAGAGGTCCGTGACCATCGCATCGCCTCCACGGTCTTCTCCTGCCTGGCAGCGGTGACCTACATGGGGGAAGTGAGCCTGTCTAAAGCTCGGCCAGGCGAGGTGGCAGGTTACATGGCAACAGCCCCGGGCCTAATGAAAGTGTGTCAAACCTTTGTGGCGTGCGTCATCTTCATATTGGTCAGCGACCCCGTGTCGTATGACCGCCACGCGGCCCTGAAATGGTGCTTGGCGGTTTACTGCATCTGCTTCATCCTCTCCATGGCCGTGGTGGTTCTGTGCGTGGGAGAGTGCACCGGCTGTCTCCCCATCCCGTTCTCCAAGTTCCTGTCGGCGTACGGGCTCTTGGCGGTCATCATGTACTTGACCGCCACCATCATCTGGCCCGTGTTCCAGTTTGACAAGCAGAGCAGGCAGAACTCTCCGAAAGTGATCGCCGCGGCCGTGCTCACCGCACTCAACTTCCTGCTTTACCTCGCTGACCTTGCCTACACAGCCAGATTGGTCTTTGTCACCGTCTGAGAAGACAAGGAACCAAGAAGGGAGACACGCATCCCGAAAGAACATGGATTAAGGGGCTTTGAACGACAAGATTGATGAAGAGATTTAAAAAAAAAAGACACAGTTACTTCTTTTTGTTCCGCAAAATACTGGTATTAATTGCGATAGGTGTGTTTTCACAAAGAAGACCCAAACATCTGAAGCTCTCTTAGAGCTGTGTATGTGTTTGACCACATGTGTGCAGTACAGTATTGAACACGTAGTCAGAGATGATCTTTGTCAAGTGTGCAACACAAATGTAACATGAGAATGTGGGAATTTCCATAATGTTGCGACCAAAAACAGTCCACACACTGGAGCGCAGAAGAGTTTGTTCAGCGTTGTCTGTCATCATATTTAGTGAAAGGTTGTAGCTTCCTGGTAAAACATCAGTGTTGGAACATTTCAAATGTCATTTGTGTTAGCTGTGTAGTTTAATCAATAAGGGTTTTTACTATAAAACGTACGTGATGGAATCAGCTGTCGAAACGAAGCATCAGTCATGGCAGGAAACTGAGTCAGTTTGTGTTGCAGCTCCTCGAGGCTGCATGAGTTTTCACTTCCTTTATTTAACTGAAGCCACAGCAGCAGCAGCAGCAGCAGCGTCAGGTAGAGTTAGACATGTATATGGATCATTTTTCTTAGGCAATGCTTCAGCACCTCAGTCAAATAAAATATCTAAAACCAAGAATATGTCAGATTTCTGTTATATTTCAAAAAGGGATCCCCAAAGCCATACTGTCATAAAAGCCACTGCTTTTTAAAGATCATTTACATGACAGAGGCAAGTAGTATTATGGACCATATCTGGTTGGGACTACAAGTGTAAAAGCACCAGAGGAGGCAAAGGTGCTGGTAATCAGAGACATCACTGAACTGGACAAATACCAGTGAGGACAATAAACTGATTTTTGGGAGAACAGACATTCTAAGCACAGAGCCAAAACACAAGCACTGTACACAACAAATGAAGGATGTGAAATCTTCTCAGTACACATAGACCCTGAAAATAACTTTCTCAGTAACATGAACAACAACTGTACATACCACACAAGGAGACGAAGAGTCTATACATGAAGTTAAAACTGATCGTGGCATGTTAACCCCCCACTACAACAGTAGGAACTTATATACAAAATGTGTGTTTAGGATTATCTACATCGATTGAGGACACAATTTAAGGTCATAGCTATATCTGAAACATGGTTGACCCCGGATAAATATGTAGATTTTGAGTTGGGAGGATATGAAATGAATTACATAAGTAGAGAGAACAAAAAGGGAAGGTGTGTGCTTGTAGACAAGAATCTGAGGTACTGGGTGCTACAGGACTTGAGTGTTACTACTGAAATTTTTATAGGGTGTATAATAATTTAAATATACATGAAAAAAATATATATTAATATATATTCATCAGTGCAGATTTTAACAGACATTTAATATCTACACAAACAGAGAATTAGAACAGAAGATAGTATGGATGGATTTAAGAAGGAACTGCTAACACAAGACTGGGAAGAAGGGTATAAAGAGGACAATGTCAGATCACTATATAATAAGAGTTGTCCAGTAAAAGAAGTAAACAAGAGGCAAAGGAATATAGATAAGCCATGGATCACTAAAGGTCTTCAAAGTGTCGGCAAAAAAAAAAAAGGACTCGCTATATAAAGATTTAATAAAATATAGAACTGTGGAAGGAAGAATATAAAATGAAGATAATTAATATTATGCGGATATGTAAGGATGATTATTATAACAAATTATTAGAGAATAATAAGAACAATATTAAGGGAATATGGAATACACTAAACAATATTATATATATATATATATATAAAAAGAATAATATAAGCTACCCTTAGCTCTATATTGATTAGGACAGGACTATCGGTAACATGAATGATATAGTCAGTGGGTTTAACAACTTTTTGGTCAATAAAGAACCAAATCAGGCATCAACAGATAAAGAGGGGACAGTAAATGAGTATATAGACAGGAATCAAAACTCCATCATTCCAACAGCAGTAGATGAGAGACAAAGTCTTGATGTTGTTCAAAGTAAGAAATCTTTCTTTTCTTTTGAATGTTCAAAATAAATAAACTAAACTAAGTGGGTGAACATTAGGACGGCCGAAGGGAATGACAGACGCACTGTGCTGACCAGCTCAGCGGAGTCTTTACATCACTTTTTCAGATGTGTTCTGAAAGGGGTCCGCTGCCAAAAATCTGGAAATCCTCAATAGCAATTCCAGTCCCAAAGTCCAGAAAGGAAGAAATTAAAAGAGGCCTGTAGCACTCACCTCCCTTGTAATGAAAATCATTACAAGGGAGTGGAAGTGGAAGAAAACTCGATCCATTACAGTTTGCATATCATCATGGGAAAACTTTTGATTTTGGATAAAGCATATAAGCACCCTGAGAATCCAAACAGACACATAAGACTTTTATTTTCCCTTGTCCTCTGCTTTTAACTGAGAAACTAGCTTCTCATTTTAACTTGTTTGCTTTTAACTGTGCTTGTGATTTTAAATTTCTTAACCGACAGATCTCAGTGGGTCTGTGTAAATGAGCGGACGTCCCATATTATTGTGGCTAACGTCAGTTCTCTACAGCGCTGTGTCTTGTCCCCACTGATTTTTAATCATTCAGTGGCAGCTGCAGGCCATCTCAGTCAGGGAGTTTTGTGGTGACACAGCTATTGACTCCAAGGCTCACAGTCAGATCACGACTGCGTCTTATCTGTCTTTACAGAATGGTGAGGAGAACTATGTTGACCTGAATGTCTCAAAGACCAAGGAGTTGGTCATTGACTTGACTGGAAGGGCAGACCAGAACCAAATGCAAACACTGTTCGTGGCTAAGATGTCCAGATTATGGGGTCTTATAAACATTTAGGGACATTCTTTGACTCCCAACTAAAGTTCCGCACCAACACGTAGTCTGTCAGAAGGGGGCAGCAGAGGATCCACTTGTTGAGGAAGGTGAACTGTCTCCGGAAGCATTCTGTGCACTTTTACCATTCTTTTATTGAAAGTCTTTTAACTTTTTTTTTTTTTATATGAACACCTCTGTTGCAGTGTCAGGGGATGTAGAGGTGAGGACCCAAATGCAGGACTAAAGAAGGTATTTAATAATGAACAAAAGGCGCTGCATACGGCAGGAAAATCCAAAGAAAGAATCACGGACAAGGCTTGGAGTCAAGGAGCGTGGCGTGGAGACAGCATCAGGGAAGTAACGCAAAGAAGGCAACATCAGGAATATCAAGAATATCAAGTAACATCAACGACGAGACAAGGAACAAAGGGAAGGCAGGGCTATAAATACACATGAGGGCTGAGGGATGACAAGCAACATGTGAGACGGATCAGGACAAAAACACCAGGCGAAACCGATTAACAATCAAGGGACGCACGAGGAAACACTGGCGGAAAATCCGAAACGTAACAAAATAAAACAGGAAACACAAAACGTGACACAACAGACATGACAGAGCATGAGGCAAGGCATGCAGGAAACTAAGAAACATGATCACAAAATAAAATGCAGACACAGAACCATGACATGCAGGTTTTGTCATCATGTAATTCAAATGTATTTTTTCAGATTGGTATTGGTAACTGACCTAAAGCTTTTAATAACTGGGCCATTTGGCTGGTACAGACGCTACTCATCACTGCAGTCATTTGTGAGATGGAATTAGGGAGTGTGTTGACCGTTGACAACTATCAATTATTTGCCAGACATCAGGATGCACCACCTCAGGTTTATGACGATAATCAAGGTGAATAATTATTTCATCCAGTTTATGTCAGTGTGAAGAAGGCACAGATGTAATAGCTTCTGGTTTTGCCAGTCATACTGGATGAAGTTTGTCTGGGTTTTGAGACTTGCATATGCGCCATCGGAATGACACCATAAATGTGTGTCGGTAGTGTGCCATGGTAGAATCTAAACAAAGGTAGCCCAAAAATGGCGAAGCAGATAGCATCAGAGGTGTAGCTTTTGCTCTGATCTCCCCTGGGTTAGACGGTTTGGAGTTGGCTAAGACACCACCCTCCACCCAACAGGCACATGCTAGCAAGAAGCCCGACTGCTTCCAGAGAATCTGCAGTTCCTTAAATGTCCACTTGAGGCTGACCACAAAAGTGAGTCAGTCCCCAAAGACCTCCATGTTAAAGTGTTTTTCACTTCCGAGCAGAAATAAACATGTTTACATTTTGAGATAAAAAGAAAAGTTTTGGTCTCTGCAGCTAGTTCCCCCATTCGCAATGTGAATCATTATATGCTATGACTTTAAATCCTATATGGACATGCAGGACCCTCACAGCTGTATTTATGTGTCATCTCCTTCCATGTCCCACCTCTTTGACTACTTTTGAATTAGCTAGGGGTTAAGTGGGCTCCGTCAAGATGGCCACGGCCGGCATCAATACACTGAGCTGCTAATCTGCTCAGATCTGCACGTTACTCAGAGGAAGCTTCTACTCAAATGTTATGCTTTAAACTAGGAGGGAGTTAATTAACTGATTTACCATTTATTTGCTTGTGACGCTTTCTTTGCCAACTGTACATGATCTAAATGAGTATTTGTTCCGGTTACATATCTGCTTTATAGTGATCTAGTATTCTCTTGGGCTGGCTGTTGTGTAATCCGACTGAGATTTTGGATTAGAATAATTTTGTGATATTTTTGGAAAGTGTGCAGGGAGCCCATACTGATTGTTCATACATTATTCATAAATTATTTCCTGTAAAACACCAACACTGACAGTTTGCCAAACAATATTTGAAGGAAATGCTGAACTTCATCTATGAATTTGAATGAAGCGTTACCAGCGCACCGCAAGGCGGAGAAGACTTTATTCCCTACTAAATATCGCATTACTGAGGATAAAACTGTCATCGCAGGACTTGTCATTTCATGACACGTCATTTTCATGGCGTTTTCAAAGGCATGTTTCCCGATGGAGCAGAGCTTTTTACTGCAGAGATTCTGCCCTTTCTAATCACAAATGACTTGCACCGAGCTTATCCTAACCTTGAAAAATTATATCAGATCTATCTCACTGTTCCAATAAGTGCACAGGCAGAGTGCGCTTTCAGTCGCCTTAAACTAATTAAGCCATACCTGCGCTCAACAATGAGTGAGTCTCGTCTCTCAAACCTGCATTACTTAATTTTGCATTACTTTTCTTCAAGAGAGAGATTTCTGAGAAGGCTAACTTTAACAATGTTGTTGAGACATTTGCCAGAATGAAGAACAGAAAAACACAGTTCTAGCTCAGTAGTGGCAGTAATGCAAAGTTGCAAACTCATTTATTTTGTGCCTGTGAATATTCTCATTTGTCCAGGTCATCGTTATCCCCAAAGAAATTTAAATCAAAAGCAACTGTAATGGCACCTTAAATTATTTTATTGTAATTTTATTTTGTGTATTTATATGTATTGGGATTGCATTGGGAAAGTGTTCGGGGGCCGCTGTGGCTCAGTAGGTAGCGCGGGTTGTCCATGAACAGAAGGGTTAGCGGTTCGATCCCCCAAGTGTGCCATATGCCGAAGTGTCCTTGAGCAAGATACTGAACCCCCAGTTGCTCCCAGTGCTACTGGCATTGGTGTGTGAATGTGTGTGTGCTTGTGTGAGCGAATGGGTGGATGTGTCTCTGACTGTAAAAGCGCTTTGAGTTCCTTTTAGTAGGTAGAAAAGCGCTATATAAGAGCAAGACCATTTACCAAAGTGTTATTTATGTTATGTGCGTCATTTATTTATTAGTTTAATTTGCCTGTTTGTATAGGGTCTGGGGAATGGCAATAAAAGAAGGTGGCTAATGCAATTCTAATCACTGTCATGGTTCATTCATTGATGCACTTTTTTGGCTTTTTTTCTGTCCTCTATTCGTGTGTGCGGCGTGCCCCTTTAAACTCAAAACCCATGTGGAATACAGCCCAGCTACGCCACTGGTTAAACCTGTTCTGTGAGTTTTACAAAGTGAAACAAAACGTCTGTTAAGTCAGTTTTATGTGAGACGAGACGAGACGAGACTATCAGAAAAATCTTCTCGCTGTGTTATGGATGGTGAGTAAGACTTAATTCTTTTATTCCCTCATTATACTTTTGATGGACATAGCAGTTTAAGAAACGGAACATATGTGGTGCTGTGAATCATTTTGTTTTACTTGACAGTCTAAACACCAGGCTGTTGCCAGTCTCTCTTCACTATATCCAAAATTTATGGCAGACATTTTGGAAATGCACTGCCCTGCTCTTTCTGTTTCGTTTATGGAGAAAACACAAGGTAGTCAGTTTTGTGTACGTGTCAGTTTACATGGTTTAAAATAAATTGTGAATATCTCAGGTTCCCCAACTCATAGACCACAATTTGCATTGCATTTTTTTTTATTAATCACTGCATGGCAAAGAATCTCTTGCTCCAACATTTTGGTACCAAATTGAATGAATTGTTTTGTTAAGACAGGGCATGCGGCACTTTGTGGCTGCGTAGTTATCTTTAGCAAGATGCAACACATCAATAATCAAATATGTGGCTCTGTATATATAAAATATAAAAATAGGTGACTGTGTAGGTGACCTATGTCCTTTTACACTGCACTGGCGTGTGGCTCAGTAGGCAGAGCTGGTTGTCCATGAACCGAAGGGTTAGCGGTTCGATCCCCCGAGTGTGCTGAAGTGTCCTTCAGCAAGACATTCAGCAAGACTGAACCCCCAGTTGCTCCCAGTGCAACTGGCACTGGTGTGTGCTTGTGTGAGCGAATGGGTGGATATGTCTCTGACTGTAAAAGCGCTTTGAGTACCTTTAAGTAGTCGAAAAGCGCTATGTAAGAGCAAGACCATTTACCATTCTGGAAATACTCGGTCAACTCTAGCCATTTCGGAGCCCTAGGCGAAATTATGTACAATATAGGACAGAGTCTGCAACGCCCCCTCCAGTAGGTTGCCTACAACCACCTATATGGCCTATGCTTAGAGGTGGCTCTGCTGTGGCTTCTCAGTTGAGTTTCCAGAAAAAGCCAGGTCCATTATGGCCAACTGCAACACTTAGCCAGACACCACAAGCCAACCACTGCCGTATGTTCATGCCCAGACATGTGATTTCATTGTCACAAGGTGGATCTACACAGTATTGGGCAGGTGCTTTTTACCTTCGTAGTTAATGAGGAGAGAAAGGGGTGCTGGCCACAACAGACTGGTAGAAGATCTCCAGATCTGTTAGCATCTATGCACTCTTGCCTATGTATGCATAAAAAATAACCTTCATTAAATGCTTTTGTAGCTACTGAGCAGCAAATAACCCGACTCCCTGATGAGAATGATGATGACCCAGCGGCCATGACTGTTAAGATGACAGGTAGGTTGACAATTAATAAAACATAAGATAAATAATAATAAATATTTGTTATTATTTAAAGTAAAAATCTATAGTTAAAGCATATCATATCTTTTCACATAAATTAATAGTTAAAGACATGTTGGTTTAAATGTATAATATAATGTCATTGTATAATCTGAGCAGCAGGGAATAAAAAGAAGCACAAGAATGATGTGAAATATTACTGATCTTAAGTCTTCATTTTTTTTAGTACCAAACAGGATTACCAGAAGGATTGTCGTGCTGGGAAAAACTGGAAGTGGGAAAAGCAGCCTAGGCGAAACCATATTTGGAGAGCGTGTATTTGATATAAATCATAGTGCAAACCCCGGAACAAGTCAATGTGCATCAGAAACCAGAGACATTAATAAAAGAGACATCACGTTGATTGACACGCCTGGGTTCTTTGACCGTGGCATCCGTGAAGAGGAACTGAAAGCTGAGATGGCAAAATGCATCACAGAGTGTGCTGCTGGCATTCATGCTTTTATCATTTTACTTAAAGTGGAGAAATTCACAGAGCAAGAGAATGAGGTTATCTCTAAAATACGAGAATCTTTTTCTGAGGAGGTTTTCAGACACGCTGTACTTGTCTTCTCCCATGGTGACCAGCTCCCTGATGGAATGAAGATTGAAGAGTTTGTCAATCAAAACAAGGATCTTTGTGATCTCCTGAAGAAGTGCGGTGGTCGGTGCCATGTCGTCGATAACAAATACTGGAAGAACAACGGGCGGGATGAATACAGAAGCAACCAGTTCCAGGTGGCAAAGCTGCTCAACAGTATAGAGCAGATAGTTTGGGATAACAATGAAGGCTACTACACCAACGACACGCTGAATGGTGTGGAGGGAAAAATACGAGAACAGGAGAAGATCATTAGACAGACGACAGAAAACATGTCAACGAAAGAGATCGAAGGGCTAGCAAAAGAAAATGTCGCAAATATTCTCAAAGAGGCAGCCGGCATCACTACAGGGGTGATGTTGGGAGCGTTGGTAGGTGTGCCTGTAATGGTTGCATTACTTTGCTCTGTGTTCATTGAAATGGCACCAGCAGCAGCAGCTGCAGCACAATCAGTGGCAGGAGCTGCAGCCACGAGTGGTATTGGCTTAGGCGTAGGTTTAGGAGTCTCTGTTTTCGCAGGAGCAGCAGCAGGAGGTTATATGGGACACTGTGAGGCTGTCGAAGCAGACTCTGCAAAGGAGGCAGCTAAAATGACAGCTAAGGCTGTCCTCAAGAGAGCTGCAGAACCATTCAAAAGAATATTCAACAGGCAAAAGCAAAAAGAAGCAAAAGTAACCGCAAGCGTCCGCTGAGCTTTGATTATGGGCATACATAAAAACTATTTGGATTTCTGTCTAAATGCTTGATTTTGGGGTGTACTGTCTTTTATGCTTTGGCCTATTGAGTTTAACCAGATGTTAGTCTGTATCTAGATCTGCTCTCTCTACTCCAAGATACTCATACAGTCATAATGGCACAAAGTCTGGTTTGAAGACAGACTATAAGGTCAAATTCCCTCATCTACTTTTTACTGATGATGCTGTCTTGCTACTCTAACCAATCTTTAGTAGATCCTGAAATAATATATGTATAGCCATGTATAAATAGGATGACCTGTTCAGCACAGGTATAAAGTCTATTCATGAATCATGAGAACTAATGAAGTAATCATTTTTTTTTAATTTTTTTAAAGAAAACTACTCAATTAACCAAGATTGTTTTTCTTTGCTTTTTAATGGGAATGGTTTACCAGAGTTTACTTCAGCTTTACTATGAAATCATGTTAAGTCTTGAATAAAAGAAAGTTGATTATGAAGAATTTGTTCCAGTGTCTTTCTTCATAAAACTGGAATTGATGTCACCTTTATATCAGCAATTATGTGAAAGTATCAGATTAGACTTTATTGTCATTACACGTGTACAGGTACAGAGCAACGAAAAGCAGTTTAACATCTAACCAGGAGTGCAATCAGCAGTAAGTGCATGTACCAGAAATAGTGTGGTATATTAGCAGCATGGTATAGTTTTTTTATTATCGTGTATTTATTTTTATTATATTCATGGATTTGTGCATTACATGTGAGTAGATTATAAACAGGAACTATAACATAATTTACAGTAGAGTAAAATGATAAATTATGCAATACACATTAAGATAATGCGAGCCCAGTAGTGCAGTGGTTGTCAAGTAGTGGGGAGGTGAGGGAGATGAGACGTGGGGTGGAGCTGCAGTTGGCTCAGGAACGGAGACGTGGACAGATGCCGCAGCCAGCTCTGGAACGGGCACGTGGACTGGAGCGGCAGCCTGCTCAGGAACAGAGACGTAGACTAGAGCCGCAGAGGGCCCAGGAACAGAGACGTGGACTAGAACCGCAGAGGGCCCCGGAACAGAGATGTGGACTAGAGCAGCGGTATCAGAAACAGAAACGTGGACTAGAGCAGATGCCAGCGGTGCCAGCTCAGGGGCTGAGACGACGCGGGCAGCTAGGACTGGCTGCACTGAAGTGGTCCGGAATGCAGTCACGGGTGGTGCTGAGGCAGTCCAATCGCAGGCAGGGCGCAGCAGGGACAGGTGAAGAGGCGGGGACCTGCCTCCATAGCGGCCATGAGGACCATGCCTCCCAGTTGGGGCCCTCATGGCCAGGCGAGTCCCCACAAAAGGGGGTTGAAACTCAGGTGTGAGCCAGGGCTTGTACTCAAGCATAAGTTGTTCTTCTCTTTCTTTCAGCAGCCTCATTGAAGGGGATGGTGTCTGCTGGGTCCATACGGGTCGTGTCGTTCTGTCACGTAGGGGACCCATTTGCAGGACAATACCGTGATGAGGCCGAGGTGCAAACAAAAGGTTTTTAATAATTAAATGTGCTGTAGACCACAGGTAATCCAAAATACAAAAAATGCAAACGAATCATGAACAGGGCAAGGATCATGGAGACAAAAATCATGGTAGGTACACGAAAAACATGGCATGGGAACAAAAATGACATGACAGGGAACAAAAGTGAAAGGCATGGCTATATATACACACAGGGGCAGAGGGATGATGAGACACAGGCGTAGCTAGTCAGTTCAGTAGATGGATGATGCCAGCTTCAATATTTTCTTGGAAGATGGAAGACAGCAGCCCAGCGTCCAGCTGGTCCTCAGTAGATGGTTTGGAGAAGCACGCTACAGGGCTCTCCTCTTTTAAGGCCGGCACAGCAGATGAAGGGGGAGTGGATGGCTGACTCTCTTCTTCTTCTATGATAGGAGATGATGCAGGAGATGGAGGCGGAGTCAGAGTTGAGTCGAAGGCGAGAGATATGGTGCTCAAACTTGAAGTGGTTGTCTTTTTCAGGCTTGGGGTTTGGGTGTGCAATTTTGGCGGCTGATTTGGAATAGAGCGGTGACGCGATCGGCCGATTCATCCAGCATCTTCATCCACTCCATGACAGGCACACGTAGGCTCCTGAATGTTCTTCCCTTGCGTTTCAAAATTTACTTGGTAAGACCATTTACTGGAGCTGTCAGATTTGGAGCTCGAGGGGGATCCTCCTCCTTCAAATGTGCTTCTCCCTCTTCGTTTACCAGGAAAAAAGATGGAATGGTTTTGCCTCTTATGCATCTGGCCACCAAGATGTTCAGTACTCCCCAGTCATTTGAAGTGATTATGGCCTATGGTGTGTCAGGACTGAAGGTTTGTCCTGGATAGAGGTGATACATACAGAGTTCAGCTGTGTGGTTGTTGAAAGACTATCCCCATTTCTCTTTCATCTCCAAACACCACTATTCCTTGGAGAAGGTCCATTAGTGACTGTTGGAATCTGCACAAAAACACCATCAGTTTTCTCAGCACCTTCCATGCCAAGGCTTCCTGAATGACGCTCACAGGCGTCTCACTAATGATACTGGTGGTGTAAGCTCTCTTGCTCATTTTATTTTTCAAATCTGGCGCGGACTGGAGAATGGACTGCAATGATCTTCGGCTGTCATTAGCTTTTCGCTGTGCTGAGGACAAGGGCGTGGTCGGCTGGCATCACGTGACCGAACAGAGACACGTCTGGGCATGTATGGGCCGTGGGTGTCTGTGTGGGTGTTTATGGGTGCGTGTACAGATGTCTGCGTGTGTGTGCATGCATGTGTGTGTCTGTGCGTGCGGGAGCGGATGTCTGTGTGGGTGTCTCTGTGTGTGTTGGGGTCTGTGTATGCCTGCTTGTCATTATATCAGCAATTATGTGAAAGTATCAGATTAGACTCAACTTTATTGTCATTACACATGTACAGGTACAGAGCAACGAAAAGCAGTTTAACATCTAACCAGAGGTACAATCAGCAGTAAGTGCATGTTGCATAAATAGTGTGGTATGTTTGCAGCATGGTATATGTTGTTTTATAGCATATGGGCAGTATTTATGTACAGGTGAGGCCTTTTGATATTTACCATGCAATAGCTCACTCTGTCCCATACAAGACAATGACCGCTATGACAGCTTGCGGTTTGTTTGGAACTATTGAGGCTTACATGAACCACGTGACAGCCCTAGCGGCGACATCAAAGCGTGTCGCAACCATAGGCATTAATACCTATGATTAATACAGTCGCAACTCTGTTTTACTCTATAGCTCTGCCCCGTGTGTCTCTCCATTGAGCTGTTACGCTGGGGGCGCCCCCTTCAGGTTTGGAGATCTTCCGTTTGTAGTGACCGGTAATGCAGCGTTTTTCGTTTGCAGACCGTTTCTCGGTTTGCATCGTTTCTCTATTTGCAGC
The DNA here is from genome assembly GCF_022458985.1 of Mugil cephalus. NCBI lineage: Eukaryota > Metazoa > Chordata > Actinopteri > Mugiliformes > Mugilidae > Mugil > Mugil cephalus. Next base: position 48,728,154 of record NC_061770.1, read on the forward strand.
ACGTTTCATGATGACGCATCTGTCTTTGGTTTTTGCAGCATGTTTTCTCGTTTGTACCATGTTCCTCTTTTTGTACTTTGTTTAGACATGTGTTTGAGCTTGTGATTTTGCATCGTTTCTGTACTTGAAGCTGTTTTCTCAAATTGAGACGTATTTGGTCTTTGCCGTCCGTTTGGCTCGTGTCGGCCACCGTACAGGCCATATAGGTGAGTGAGCAAGATGTATAGAATGGTTGACTGAGGTACTATGAACACATTGTAGTAGTAGATTATAAACAGAAACCATCACATGATCAAATAATTACAATAAAGGGAATTAAAAAGCATGCAATACTAAATACAAACAACGTGAGTCCAGTCGTGCAGTGATGATGGTGCAACAGCCTTTGGTCAGTGAGGGAATGATAGGGTTGTATCTAAGCACAATATGCACCTGACTTGACTTCTTCTCATATCCTGGTTCCATGTGTGGGGGTTGCATGTATCAATGAGCCATGGCCGCCAATGACCGTGATTCTCCCATACTTGTCCTGCTATCAACATTTTGTCCTTATCACATTCACTAAAATCCTTTCACTTCCTCTTCCCCCCTGAGGACAAAATGGTCACATGGTGCGTGATTCTCACAGGATACATGCTTCAACTTTCAGCAGCCATGTTTTTGGCTTCAGTTATGTAAGAACTATGCTGATAGGCTGGAGAGAAAACCATAAAGTACAAAAAGTCACCTGTCATATTCTAGCACAGACGTCCCTAAAAAAAAAAGAGAAGTTCAACACCTTCTAATAAACGGATGCATTTGAATTCTGCACTCACACAGTCAGTTGATCAACAGGAGCAAGAAACAAAACAGCACAGCAAATACATTTTTGACAGTTCTGAGAAATCTTCACTCCGATTTAAACATCATGACGGGTGAGTTAAAATAACTTATTTGAGTCGTAAAACTTGTCTTTAAAGCATTTTCAAGTTAACTAAGTGCAATAGACTGTGATGCTGATTTTACCAAAATGTTCAACTCATCTTGTTGGAAACAGACTTGTGTTGATTATCTGTTATGACTATGATGGACACAGCAGTTTAAGAAATGGAATATGTTTGATACTGTGAATCATTTTGTTTTATTTGACAGTCTAAACACCAGGCTGTTGCCAGTCTCTCCTCACTATACTCAAAACTTATGGCAACCGTTTGGAAAATGCACTGCCCTGCTCTTTCAGTTTTATTTACTGAGAAAACAGGAGGTAGTCAGTTTTGAGTGTGTCGGTTTACACATTGTGAATATCTCAGGCTCCCCATATAACTTTATATTCATTCTAGAAATACTGCACTAAAGCTGTAGTCTCTTGCCTTTGTATGCATAAAAATAACCTTCATTAAATGCTTTTGTAGCTACTGAGCAGCAAATAACCCGACTCCCTGATGAGAATGATGATGACCCAGCGGCCATGACTGTTAAGAAGACAGGTAGGTTGTCAATTAATAAAACATAAGATGAATAATAATAAATATTTGTTATTATTTAAAGTTGTTCAGAAGTTAAGAAATACAAAAAAAAAGAAATACATCTATAGATAAAGCATATCATATCTTTTCACATAAATTTAATAGTAAAGACATGTTGGTTTAAATGTATAATATAATGTCATTGTACAATCTGAGCAGCAGGGAACAAAGAGAAGCACAAGAATAATGTGAATTATTACTGATCTTAAGTCTTCATTTTTTTTTAGTACCACACAGGATTACCAGAAGGATTGTCGTGGTGGGAAAAACTGGAAGTGGGAAAAGCAGCCTAGGCGAAACCATATTTGGAGAGCATGTATTTGATATAAATCATAGTGCAAACCCCGGAACAAGTCAATGTGCATCAGCAACCAAAGACATTAATGAAAGAGCCATCACGTTGATTGACACGCCTGGGTTCTTTGACCATCGCATCCCTGAAGAGGAACTGAAAGCTGAGATAGCAAAATGCATCACACAGTGTGCTCCTGGCATTCATGCTTTTATCATTTTACTTAAAGTGGAGAAATTCACAGAGCAAGAGAATGAGGTTATCTCTAAAATACGAGAATCTTTTTCTGAGGAGGTTTTCAGACACGCTGTACTAGTCTTCTCCCATGGTGACCAGCTCCCTGATGGAATGAAGATTGAAGAGTTTGTCAATCAAAACAAGGGTCTTTGTGATCTCCTGAAGAAGTGCGGTGGTCGATGCCACATCATCGATAACAAATACTGGAAGAACAACGGGCGGGATGAATACAGAAGCAACCAGTTCCAGGTGGCAAAGCTGCTCAACAGTATAGAGCAGATAGTGCGGGATAACAATGGAGGCTACTACACCAACGACACGCTGCATGGTGTGGAGGAAAAAATACAAGAACAGGAGAAGATCATTAGACAGACGACAGAAAACATGTCACTGGAAGAGATCAGAGAGATAGCACAAGAATATGTCGCAAATATTCTCAAGAAGGCAGCGGGCATCACTACAGGGGTGATGTTGGGAGCGTTGGTAGGCGTGCCTGTAATGGTTGCGTCACTTTGCTCTGTGTTGATGGGAATGGGACCCTCAGCAGCAGGTGTAGCACACTCAGTGGCAGGAGCTGCAGCCGCAAATAGTGTCGGCTTAGGGGTAGGTATAGGAGTGGCTGTTTTCGCAGGAGCAGCAGCAGGAGGTTATGTGGGATACCGTGAGGCTGTCGAAGCAGACTCCGCCAAGAAGGCGGCAAAAATGACAGCTAAGGCTGTCCTCAAGAGAGCTGCAAAACCATTCAAAAGAATATTCATCAGGAAGAAGCATTACAACCAGTTGTAGTAAAAAAAAAAGTGCTATTGAGAGTTTTGTGGTGCTATCTGGAGGTGATGATATTAATGTGCTGTTGAGAAGAGGAAACACTCTTTGGATCTTCTGGAAAAAGACGTTATTGTTGAATTGTTAAAAAGCATCTTTTTTATTTATTTGTCTCTTTTTTGTTATTTATTCTTCTTATTTTTGAGACAAGGTGGAAAACAAATCATCATGGATGAACTGCAATTCAGACAACAGGAAAAAAAACATATAAAATAGATATTTGATTCTGGGGTGTACTGTCCTTTATTGAGTTTAACCAGATGTTAGTCTGTATCTAGATCTGCTCTCTCTTCTCCAAGATACTCATACAGTCATAATGGCACAAAGTCTGGTTTGAAGACAGACTATAACAGGGCTGGCCAACCCTTGGCTCCCGAGCCGCATGCGGCTCTTTGCCCGGTTCCATGCGGCTCTTACGTTCATATCGAAGTTTCGCTTCGCTTGAGTTCAATACGGTATTTTCATCCAACGCGCATGTGCGTTGGATGAAAATACCTCAAAGTTTCCCAGTAGGAGCAAGATCATTTGAGTAAACAATTTGTGTCAAGTTCGCTCTCAAAACGGCAGGGAACAAATGCACAGCAAAACGAAAAACATGAAGATGAACACAGGACGTTTTTAACAAAGTGGGAGAGTTTATATCTTTTTGTTGAACGTAATAGCAAGCCATTCTGCCTTATGTCAGGCGTCATTAGCGCATTTCAAAGCTTCAAACCTTCAGCGCCACTTCAGCTCACTAAGTAGTAAGAAACATGCGTAGTAAAAGAAAAAAGCTATTGTAAATTATAATATTTTTGTTTGTGGACTTTGTCTGTGTGAGACAGTGCACACAGTGTTCATTGTTGGAAATGACTGGCCTCTCTTTGTATTGTAGGAGTCAATTTCTGTCATTATCATGTTGGTGTGTGACATTTACAATAAATCTGGCTGAGCAAAGGTGTGTGTGTGTGTGTGTGTGTGTGTGTGTGTGTGTGTGAGGAAGGGATGGGGTGATGTTCATGTGTGCCCATGTGTATGATGTGGCTCTTTGCCGTAACACAGTAAAAAATGTGGCTCTTGGTCTCTGCCTGGTTGGCCACCCCTGGACTATAAGGTCAAATACCCTCATCTACTTTTTACTGATGACGCTGTGTTGTTACTCTAACCAGTTTTTATCAGATCCTGAAATAAGTTCTATCATATGCATAGCTGTGTATAAGTAGTGTTGTGTTTGGTTTAACCTTTTCAGCACTCTAACTATAAAGTCTATTCATAAATCACCAGAGCTAATCAAGTAATCATTTTATTTATTTATTTATTTATTTAAAGAAACTACTCAATTAACCAAGATTGTTTTGCTCTGCTTTTTAAAGGGAATGGTTTACCAGAGTTTACTTCAGCTTTACTACGAAATACTGTTAAGTCTTGAATAAAAAAAAGTTGATTATAAAGAATTTGTTCCGGTGTCTTTCTTCATTTTTATATCAGCAATTATGTGAAAGTATCAGATTAGACTCAACTTTATTGTCATTACACGTGTACAGGTACAGAGCAACGAAAAACAGTTTAATATCTAACCAGATGTGCAATCAGCAGCAAGTGCATTTACCAGAAATAGTGTGGTATGTTAGCAGCATGGTATATGTTGTTTTATAGCATATGGGCAGTATTTAAAGATAAAAACCTATGTACAAGTGAGGCCATATAGGTGAGTGAGCAAGATGTATAGAATGGTTGACTGAGGTACTGTGAACACATTGTAGTAGTAGATTCTAAACAGAAACCGAAACCATAACATGATCACATAATTACAATAGAGGAAATGATAAAGCATGCAATACTAAATACAAACAACGTGAGTCGAGTCGTGCAGTGGTGATGGTGCAACAGCCTTTGGTCAGTGAGGGAATGATAGGGTTGTATCTAAGCACAATATGCACCTGACTTGACTTCTTCTCATATCCTGGTTCCATGTGTGGTGGTTGCATGTATCAATGAGCCTTGGCCGCCAATGACCGTGATTCTCCCATACTTGTCCTGCTATCAACATTTTGTCCTTATCACATTCACTAAAATCCTTTCACTTCCTCTTCCCCCCTGAGGACAAAATGGTCACATGGTGCGTGATTCTCACAGGATACATGCTTCAACTTTCAGCAGCCACGTTTTTGGCTTCAGTTATGTAAGAACTATGCTGATAGGCTGGAGAGAAAACCATAAAGTACAAAAAGTCACCTGTCATATTCTAGCACAGACGTCCCTAAAAAAAAAAGAGAAGTTCAACAACTTCTAATAAACGGATGCATTTGAATTCTGCACTCACACAGTCAGTTGATCAACAGGAGCAAGAAACAAAACGGCACAGCAAATACATTTTTGACAGTTCTGAGAAATTTTCACTCCGATTCAAACATCATTAAAATAATTTATTTAAGTCGTAAAACTTGTCATTAAAGCATTTTCAAGTTAACTAAGTGCAATAGACTGTGATGCTGATTTTATCAAAATGTTCAACTCAAGTTATCTGGAAACAGACGTGTGCTGATTATCTACTTAAAGTTTACATTTCCAACTAAAATGGGTAGTTGGGCTAAAATCAATGTGCTCCTGCAACTGTGGCACATTGGACATTTTAACATTTCACCCAGAACCACAAACGGGGACAAATTTCTCACTGAAACAGACTTTGTTCTATGGGAAAACTAACAAAACACAAATGTATTTAGTAACTGATACATTATTCTCTTCTAGAGTCCTCTACAAGGAGGATTGTTCTGCTTGGAAAAACTGGAGCTGGTAAAAGTCACCTGGGAAACACCATATTTGATGAGAAAAAGTTCCCGGTCAACCACACCTTCAGCTCAGGAACAAAGGAATGTAAAGCTGGAACCAAATCTGTCAACGGAAGAAACATCACTTTGATCGACACTCCTGGTTTCTTCGATACAGGCTTGCCTGAGGAGGAGCTTGAAGCTGAGATCGAGGTGTATCACAGAGTGCGCTCCTGGGCCTCATGCTTTTCTCATTGTACTTAAATTGGAGAGAATAACAGAGCACGAGAAAGCTGTTATAAAGAAAATAAAAAAATATTTGTCTGAGGAAGTGTTAAAATATGCAACAGTAGTCTTTACCCACAGTGACCGGCTTCCAGAAGGACAAACCATTGAGGAGCATGTCCTCCAGATGTGAACTGCGTTGTCCATTCATTTCTGAAAATGGACACCTCGTCGGGCATTTACCCTTACTTATAAAGCAGTTGAGGGAGCAGAAACACTGGGAGAAGCAGCAAAGATGGATGATGTCAATTATATTGTCAATAAAGGAGAAGAAAATGTTCAAACGATGTCAAAGCTCTACTCCACATCAGGTGAAAACCTTCAGTGAGCTCAGTATGTAGCAGACACCTAGGCCATCTGTTGACATTACTGCCTCACACATGACATATATGCATATATATGATTCCTTGGAAATGTAATCTCCACAATCTTCCTTTTGAAAACATTGTAAAATGTATATGATTTCATTGTTGAACAGCTCTGTAAACTAAACAATATTCTTCAGACCAGGTTTTGTCTCATATTTGTGTTTGATGATATTTTTTGATATACATTTTATTAATTAGTGGTACATACAAACATACATACAGGAAAACACATTTCCACAATTATAGAATAGGCCCTAATAACTTTCATGTCAAGACATCTTTTACGATTGTGTTTATTAAGATGATCATTTTTTTTAAATTTATTTTGTTAATCAGGTCAAGCTTTTTAAGTTCCACCGCTGAAAACTGCGTGAGCTAGTTAGTTATTCATGTTTGAGTGATATCAAGCAATCAAACTTCATTTCTACAGCACTTTTCATACATAAAAGATGCAACACAAAGTGCCGTACATTAAAAACAAATGTCCTGTACACACATGCACACTCCCCACCCCACCCTAACCCACTGTTAACACAAAGCAGGCACGACAAGACCATGTCCATTCTCTGATAGGTCAAAACTGTTACGGAGGCACAAGGGAGATTCACATAACATTATAATGTTGTGATCAGTGTATATGTATTACTATAAATGAACTGAAACAAAGACTGGGTTGTTAGAATTTGTATATTAAGCAATTTGGCAAGGAAATATGGTTAAAGGGATAAAAAACACATTAAAAGCCAATGGACTGTTTACAAAAATGAAAGCGCTACTCTGAAAACAAGTATTTACATAGTATTTACATTTACTTATAGTGCAAGACATGAGAATAATCTCTCTCTCTCCCTTACTCTCTCACTCTCACACACATGCAGGCCCACACACACGCACAAACTGTAAGTGAAAGTAAAACCAGCGTAACGTCGTGCGTCTGCCTTATGCCTTTATCTGCAAGTGAAAGTAAAGCCAGCATAACAGCACAGACATCCGTGCAACCTTCATGCCGCATGTCAAGTCTCGCTCATCTCTGCTACACTGACATCTCCTCTATCAGCAGGCGGTAAGATAATGTTGCCTTTCCTTTGTTCTAATGAATTGTTCAAATTGTGACCTGTAAATGTGGCATGTGGCAAACCAAGCGTGCAGCCTTTGGTGAGAAAGGACGAGCTCCGTGTTCTCAGTCATCAGGCCAGACTTAGTTTGATGGTATTATAACTTTATTTTAAATATTAATGACCTCACTCCGGTGGTGTGGGTCCTCAGAAAGATAGTTGTATAAGCTCACACACACACACATCCGGACACACACACACACACATCCGGACACACACACACACACATCCGGACACACACACACACGAGCACACAAAGGCCGCCAAAGGCAGACATTTTGAGGCCCTGATCTCCCTTGACAATCCGAAATGTCTGCCTTAACCAAAAAAAAAAAAAAAAGATGTATTTAAACAGATTTATCACTTCCGTTTTATAGATGCTAACCATACTGATTAAGGCTAAAGGCACAGTTAAACATTGTACTTTGTACATAACAGCGTTTGTAAAGCACATCTGGTTAACATTTAGCTGAAAATGTCAGTGTGTTGCATAAGAGGGCAAGAGGCAGTAAAGACTTAACAGAAAGTGAAACTTAAATCAGAAACACGTCCAAGCACACAAATCTCTGATGCTGCAGTACATTTCAACGAGCTCTAGATGGACACACAGACCAGTGTTTGAGTTTGACCTTCTACATCCCACCTCCACCGGAACATGACGGAACACACGGCACACAGTGAATGAGAATTCCCCATAGGGGAAGTATAGAGTATAGTATAGATTGCCTAGAATGTTTTTATTTCACAATGACAAGTTATTTAGTTTACGTTATGGGACGTATCACGTTACTATCATATCCTCAATACCCTGCAGTCTTGTTAGAAGTTCTGCCAGGCTGTACATGCAAGTGGTTTGAGCTAAAAGCTAAAACTGGCTCAACTATGTCATAATATTCATCAAATATTTGCTTTCTACGAAATAAACTAAACTAACATCATCCAGCATCTTGTTGTGTGCCATGGCAACACACTTTAAGTGTTTCAAGTTTTTGTGCCTCATTCTACGACATTGTATCTCACGCAAGCTAATCGCACTTTCTAGGGCACAGGACAAGGGTATATAGTACTTTGTAAGAATTACACACCATGAAACTACAAACAACTAGAACAGTTTAGCCTGGTGTAGTTAGACTCAATTCTAATGTGTGAAAGTATGGATCTGGGAACAAGCCACTTCGATTTCGTTATGTGCCATGTTTCAACCAATTTACCGCTTTGATCTTAGGTCATACAAGACAAATGCAATGATGTCTTCCCAATCCATGTTCAGTATTAATCACCCACTGTCATTTGTCTCTTTTTGTACTGTAGACAATGCTCCTAACGGAAGACAAAGATGGATGCTACAGCAGTCCACCAAATGTTTGGATCAGATTATCTGGCCCTGCAGCTGGCTTACTGGAGGGAGCCTTCTTTGGGCCAAAAGTTGAAGTTTTTCAGGAAAACTCAGGGGCTGCACAATCATTGGAGATAGCAAAGAGTGCTCAAAAGGAGGAAGAGTGCATTACAAGCAGAGGCACACCACCAGGAGGAAGCAGCGATGCGGAATGTGTGTCAGAAACTGGAAAAGGAACCATAGAAATAGTCAATGCATGGACAGGTAAAGCATGGTCAAGCATTGTAGAAAATTTACCGAGTTGGGATTTCCAGTGGTTGCTTTGACAAATGAGGATAAACTAAGGATTATGTCTGTTTGTTTCTTTGACTTATTTTTCTCTTGTAGTGCCACCAACAAAGATTGTCATGGGAGGAAACACTAGACCCCGGAAGTTCCTCAAAGGTAACATAAGTGGAGAGAAGAGCGAGGCATTCCCTACCTGAGAGAACACAAATGCACAGTGACTTTTCTGTTCTTATTCTCTTCTAGTGCTGAAAATAAACAGGATTGTCCTGCTGGGGGAAACTAGAGTTGGGAAAAGCAGCCTAGGAAACGCCATCTTAGGAGAGGATGTGTTCAAGATAAGTCAGACACAGAATGACGGAATGAGGGAATGCCAAGCTGAGTCCAAATCGGTCCACGGGAGAAGAATTACAGTGATCGACACGCCAGGTTTCAGTGACTCCAATAAATATGAGGCGACGCTGAAGCTTGACGTAGCGAGGTGTATCTCAGAGTCCAATCCTGGGCCTCATGTTTTTCTCATTGTGGTCAAAGTGGAGAAATTTCCCAAGCAACAGCAGGATGTCATTGATCAAATATGCCAGTGTTTCTCAGAAGATGCTCTGAAATACGCTACTGTTGTTTTTACTCATGTTGACCAGCTCCCAGAGGGGAAGAAAATTGATGACTATGTGGCTCAGAGTAAATGTCTCAGTGATCTGGTGAAGAAGTGCAGTGGGCGATGCCACGTTGGTGATAACAACTGCAAGAGCAACCGGTTAAAGGTGGAGGAGCTGCTCAACACAGTAGATGAGATTATTAAGAAAAACAGAGGAGGGTTCTACATTAACGGGATGCTGCAAGCAGAGAAGAGAGAAGAAAAGGAAGAGGGCAATACAAGACCAGTTGGAAACATGCCACAAGGGGGCGCCGGCAATGATGCTGACGGCGATGCCTGGGTCAAGTTAACAGGCCCTGCCACTGGATCATTGGCGGAAGCTTTATTCGGGAGAGATGGAGAAGCAAAAGAGCCAGATGACGGGTGTAAAGAAGATGAAAGGGAAGATGTTAGTGAAAAAGAAGAAAAAACAGTTACAGAAGTTCAGGAAAAAGTATCGACGGAAGAAGAGAATGAAGAAAATGCGGAAATGACAGAAGAAGTAGAAGAAACAGACAAAGCAATAAACAAAACGAAAAAAAAGAAAAGAAAAGCTGTGGATGGTGTTGGATCAGGAAATTTTCTAAGTTCTCTGTGTAAGATCTTTGGGTTAGGAGGAGCAATATTAGCGGGGGTAGCAGCAGCGCTATGGGGATCAGGGCCAGCAGCAGCAGTAGCTGTAGCAGCTGCAGTAGCAGCAGCAGTTGCAGGACCAGTAGCTACTGTAGCCACCACTGTTGCAGGAGCAGTAGCTACTGTAGCCACCACTGTTGCAGGAGCAGTAGCCACAGCAGTCACAACAGTTGCAGCAGCAGTAGCTACAGCAGTTAAAATAGTTGCAGCAGCAGTAGCTACAGCAGTTAAAATAGTTGCAGCAGTAATTGTGGGAGTCACTATTGCAGCAGCTGTAAAGATATACAAAATATATAATCTAGTGAAACGGTGGGCAAAAATTATACTGCCTGTATATGTGCTCCTTCTCCTCCTGTTTTTCTGGTATCGTTAAGTATGAAAGCACCAATTGTCGAGAACTTAATCTTATTTCTATTGTTCTTTTTGTAACTACTGTTATTCAAGGTGTTATAGAATCATAACACTGTTCCCATATTCATTTTGAGGGAAACATCACACAGGACTCAAAAGCACAAAAGGGGTAGTGGTGTAATTCAAAGAAGATGATCTGAGTTGTTCCAGACCGCTCTGTGAAGGTCTGCATCCACTATCCGTTTTATTTTATTTTATTTTTGCAGTTAATCACGATATATTGTTTGTATTTTAATGGCTTTAATATGCGCGTAACCACCACTATGTGATACTTTAAAGTAAACCAAGAACTTAAAACGTGTTATATCATAAACATTTGGTGTCTGTTAGGAATAATTGAAGTAAAAAAGAAATGGAAAGGAAGGATTTACCTAAAGTAGTTTACCTTAGTAGTATTTTTTATTTTTTTGCAACTGTTTCAAATTGTCATTACCGTTTTCAGATTTTCAGACACATTTAGATTGCGGTTGTGGATGGACGGGAGAAACAAATGAAATGTGCAAGAAAATGGCATAATCCCTAATGTTGTTGATATATCATGACATAGAGATTGGAAATGTTGTTCTCCGTATCTTTTATCGTCTAAATTGGCTTTAAATCAGCAATAAAGCTGTGAAGTAATCCCTGATTGTCTTTCTTTCTTTCCCTTACCCTCCTTTACTCCTTATTACTCCTTTACGAATCTAAACTCATCGAGGTCTGTGAAATATATCATCCCCGAAGAAGTTTAAACACATAACTACGGCCAGTAAACATCTTGTATCAAGTAATAAGTCAAAAATGAAATATTTATATGATCATTCAAGCTGCAACCATGGATTTCCTTTTTCCTTTCCCACCACACATACCAATAAAAATAAAATAGTTTCTTTGCAAACATTCACATTTTTGGGATTATTGCTTAAGAGGACATCTTATACCCAGTGACTGTATATACTGCTTATATCATACAGACTAAAAAAATCAAATAATAATAAGTTGTGTCGTGGTTGGCTGGTGTGAAAGTGAGCCAGGCTGACGAGCTCACAAGTATAAATGGCTCTAACTGGTGTGGGCTACGTACGTAGGTTACGTAGTTTGAGTCCAGCAGTAAGATTCTTTATGCTACATATACATACATACCAACCAAGCACATCATTTGACCACAATATGTTTTGAGATAATAATGTTTGTAATATAAATAACAATATAATATCAGTCACTGAAGCCACAATTGTTACATGAAAATCCACACGCAGTATTATCAGGGTATTTGACACCAAAATACCGACACTTACATTATTTAGTCTTAGATATAGAAAAATATTGTAATTACAAATCTAATATTTGCCTGATCTATCAGGGTCCCTCTTTATTTTAAAAAAAATTAACTAAATTTTTTGTCTCTGTGTTCACATATTTATGCATAAACTTATACCAACCATATACCATATACCTAGCTTAATGAAATAGCTTACGAAGAACAAAACATTTGCAGCAACACTGTAAATAAGAAGCGGTCAGCTCTCCTCTCACACAATATCAACAAGTTTGTCTTAGTAGGTGCTGAAAGAGGAGGAACAGGGCCACATTAATGTGGAGAAATGCTTGTTTAAAAGTAGTGACAAGAAGTTGTCAAGTAGTTTTGCTGAAACTGTTGAAGGTGAAAATGTTACTTTATTTATCCTGAGGGAAATTCAGTGTCCAGTATATTCTTCTAAATCGGTTCTTCTAAATCTTGAATCGGTTTGCCTATGCAAAAGGAATCGTTATTAATCGCAATTAATACATTGCGACCCTGTGATTAATCTCTATTCTTTAATCGTCTGACAGCACTAACATAAACGTATTGTTTAATATCAAAGAGACATGCACTTATTCAATTCAATCCAAAATTCAAAACTACTGTATTAATCCCTTAAAGGACAATTCCATTTGGCAGTTTGACTGGTTTATTTTAACACACATAACTCACAATCCTCAATGTTCTAAACATGTTTTAAACCTTGTTCGCCAGCAGTTAGGGCGTGGGATTTTCAATAACATTTTGACAGGTCAACAACAACTCCGTGGCGGTCGAACAACTTATCTTTCAGCGGTCAAAAACCTCTTCTAATGTAGCCTTGCTTCCTATTTACTTTTACGAAAAGTAGTGAATAGTCTTCCCCCAATAACAGCTTTCTGCGGACGCTGGAACGCTCTGTCCTCCACTCCTCTCTTTTCTGAGTGGAAAAAACTCGCCAGGTGCACTCTGATTCCTCGACCACTAGGCGGCAGCGGCGGACCTCCAACACTGACAACGTAGATATTTCAATACTAGAGTGGCTCTTCAGCCTACCTGGCTACATCATGCAAAGTATAATCATACCAACACTAATAGTGGTTCATTCTGTTAAATCACACGTGCTATTTAATATGTGGACTGGTCTATTAGAGAAAATAAACATAGTTAATCTGAAACATCAAACAAATAAAGGAGCATTTAATGTTTTATGTCTGGAGACTAGAATGACGTCAGTGTCAGTGCTGCCAAAATTATTTATTATTTATTTATTTTATCTCTGTTGTAAAATATAATCTACAATAATCTATATAACCTGTGTTGCCGTGGAAAATAAAACTGTCGATTCAGACTTTTCCGATTTTGGTAACCCAACTAAACAACTGGAACTGTCTGCACCACAGGAACTACAAAAATGTACTTCTTTGCATTTCTTTCCCTGTCCCATGTAGCTCAACACAGACAGTGAGTCCACAAGTGTGAAAGAATGAACGTTTAAAATATTTTATACATGTGGTCACAGATGAGTTTAATGATGTCTGCATGTCAAAAAAAAGGACAAAGTGAAATAAAATAATGCTCTGTCTGCTTCATCATACATACAGTAACTGTACATCAAACTCTTGTACATGAAAAAAGGAAATCTGTGGATTCTCAGATTCCTTTTCCCTTTACTTGAACAGTTCTCTCTTATGTGTGGATAAAAAAGTTGTCAGATGTCAAGTAGGGACCTGGTGCCGTCCCAGTACTCACCGTCAGGTCAATATTTGAATACGGAAACATTGAGTTAAAGAGTCAAATAAGGGATCCACTGACAAATGTAATTTACATGGTGTGATGGGAAACAAAGAGAGACGGAAGAACAGACCTCCTGGAAAAACTAAACATGTCGCTGGACTTTGAACTAAACAAATCATGTTTGCCAACTTGTTGCTTTGTAGCTGCCCCTGAAATGTAGTTTTAAACAGTTGACGTCACAGCACAGGCGCCGATCAAGTCGGTTTTATTTGCATAGAATTAAAAATAAAACTACAACGCAGACTAACTTCTTGCAGGAAGTACAAAACTTCCTGCGTCAGTTCAGGAGGTTCAACCTGCCCCAGGAGCTGTTGATCATATTCTACTCTGCTATAATCCAGTCTGTCCCGGCCACATCCATCACAGTCTGGTTTGGATCAGTCACCAGGGACGGGACAGGGACAGACTGCAGAGGACAATCAGGTCTGTGGAGAACATTATTGGCACTGGCCCTCCCTCCATGTTCCGGTCCAGGGTCAGGAAGTGGGCCGGTAAAATCGAACACCCCGGACACTACCTGTTCAGACTCGTCCCCTGAGGCTGGTGTTACAGAGCACTGTGCGCCAAAACCACCTGACTCAAAAACAGTTTGCTCCCCCTGACTGTCGCTCTGACAAACTCTGAGCAACATGTGACCATTTCACAATGACTCATTGAATGTAAATACCACTGTTCAAGTTCACTGTACATATCTGCTTCTATTTATTTTATTCCTAAAGTCTAATTTATGTTGTAGAGTTTTTCTACTTTCTTAAGCTTTTATGTTTATGCTGATTTAAGTTTTTTTTCTTGTACCACTGAACAAAGTGACTGGAGTCAGATTCCTTGTATGCGCATACATACTTAACCAATAAAGCTGATTCCAATTTTGCATTATAGCATCACTGCTAGTGTACGGTTGGAACATCTGCTCTTTCATGTTGTTGTTGTGTTTTATTTTTTTGTAAATCAAATCTGTCTACTTGACATTATGAAAGTTAAGAGACTATAAACTTAAGAATGATGGCTGAAATACTTTCCAAATCATAATAATAGTATGTCATAATACACTCTGTGTGTTATGACATCAGGTTATAACTAAAAAGAAAACTCTGTATGCTATAAACATGAACTGTGATTTCACAGTTTGACCGCTAAAGACCAGATAAATACAACAATTTAAATTATTTTAAATTACACCATAACCATGTCACATCGTGTTATGCGCTGATAGAGATGGGATTTATTGAAATTAAAAATGAAATATTTGCATGTTCACTTCCCAGTGCACGAGTGAAAGTAAAAGGTTTCTGAGCAGACATTAGCTTTCTTCCACCAATGTGTGTCTGCAGGAAGAGGAGATTCCTGCAGATTAAAAAATTTAGTCAAAATCTTTCTTAATAACACCTAAAACATTTAGCATTTTCAGCTTTTATTTATTTATTTTTGCTTACACAATGAATGAATATATTTTACTACAATGTTTGAGAAAAGCAGATTATATAGCCAATGTCAAAGCTTTAATCACCTCATGGCAGAAAAGATGACTTCCAACTCTGATTTAAATGCTCCTCATTTAGTTGCAACAAATGTGGAAATAAAAAAAAGAAAAAAAGAAAACACACACGCAGCAAAGCTGCTTTATATTTGATCTCTTAAACTGTTGTTCCCACTCGCTGGTTAAATATTTTTTTCCATTATCCATTTACACAACACAGGGCTTTCCCCAGATATTAACCATAACCTCACAGAAAAAAAATCTAGCACATGCAACTGTATATATTTCTACTTAAGTATGTTAAATTAACTCCCTGGTGTTTAAGAAACAGACACACACAATCAACAATACAGAGAATTACAATAAAATAAATGAAAGCAAATTCACACTTACTAATGTATAACATGTACACCGACCAGACACCTTGTGCTGTTCTTCATGTTTTTTTTTTTTTGGTCATGTCAGACTGCATCCTACATGTCAGATGTGTCATTCCTATGGGGTGGGGGTGTGTCTGGTCTGGGTGGGTGGGTGGGTGGGTGCTACGTGTCTAAGTAACATCCACATGAATGAATACCAGGTCCAAACGTTTCACAGCAGAACATTGTGTTGTCACAAGATGATCAATGTTATTTACTTCTCCTGCCAGTGGTTTTAATGTTATGGCTGATAGGTGTATAAATGATCAGTTTCATTTTGTACTTAGTCGTTCATGAATTATAACAATTAGATTAAATGATTCTATTTATGATATTTTTTACTTCACAGCAAACTCAGATACACATATACCTTCACTAACTGAAGTATGACCTCTGTGGTTCATCTCTCTCTTAGTGTTTAGTCAATTCATTTCCTCTACGTCCTCTAATCTCTACATTTTCTAAAGTAGTAAATGTTACCAATTAGTTAAGTTAACAGTGAGTAAATGTTACCAACGAGGTTACTTAGAACAGATGAAATTAAACTTCTCGTTATCGATTATTTTGAACCACTGGTGTCCTCCTCCTGTTTCCATGGCTCCAGACATGTCACAGTCATCATTCTTTCCATCTGAGGCCCAGTTCTTATAGCTGACTACCTCATCACTGACCCAGAACCAGAAATCCAGAGTGCAGGTGTAGCGCAGTCCCAGCCAGACAAAAGGAGTTGAGGCGTTCTTGGCTCTCTCTTGAACCCATCTCTGTTCATTAAGGTTAGTGATGGAGACCAGGTCATAGTAGTTCTCTCTGCAGTAATACAAGGCTTCCTCCCAGGTCTTATTTTCTTTGATCAGGATCACTTTATCTGATATGAACAAACAGAGACCTTTTACATGAATACCAGGCTTTCAAATGCAAAAAATCTCACTGAAATCAGTTGTGTATTATTATTATTATTATTATTTTTTATTTTTTTACAAACCTGGATCATAACCAGACTCTAAATTCAACTGTGAATTTTTGTGTTTCAGCTCTGTGTGTCTCATTCTACTGTGTTTTTATCTTTCAGCCTGTGGTTTGCAGTACTATTATTACTACTGTGCTGCAGTGACACATTTTCACAGTTTCTGTTACTTCTCCTGTCAGTGGTTTTAATGTTGTGGCTGATCAGCGTATATTCCTCGATGCAACAATGTTACCGTATATGTGTTCGTAAACTGAATCAATAGTTGTTATAAATTCAGTTTCCTGTGCTCATCAAAAACAAGACAAGTTGAAGTGAAACTCACCGTCATAGCAGAAGAACTTTTTTCTGTTTTCACACGTGTCAGAGCCCCATTTCCCTGTTTCCTTCACCGTCGCACACTTGTTTGTCAAAGTACCAGATGTCTCATTAATACTTTCCCAGTTTCTGAAGGAGAAATTGTTTCCATTTGACCACCTCCAGTTGTCTCTGAACAGGCCGATCCAAATGTTACTTCTAGACTGCCTCTTGTGGATTAATTCTTTCTCTTCTAGTTGTGGGACTCCACTTATCAGGTCTGTGTAATTTTCTCTGCAATAGCTCTGAGCGTCCAGCCATGTCAGTTTGTAGTCAATGAAATGGAATGTTTTATTGGGCAGCTGGGTTTCTGTGGAATAAACAAAGGGCATCATTACCACCTCTGTTCAGATGTCATGTATTATTTTAACCATATCAGACATTCTTAAATGACCTTTCTGTAAAAATGATGATGGCGTTGTTGTTGTTGTTTTTATGTCGTACTCACCATCGTAGCAGACAAACTGTTTCATATCGGCACAAGGAAAATCCTTCCATTCGTCTGCGGCATCCATCACCACACAGTTCTCAGGCTTCCCACCTGTATCATTGCCATTTGGCTCATTTTTACCCCATTTTGTCTCATTGAACTCCACCCCAGGTAGAGACCAGTGCCACATACGTTTCTCTTCTCCAGCGATGCTGTGCAGACCAATCCAGGCTTCGTCTGTGGATTCATTACCTTGAACTTTGAGTCTCTCCGCATCTGACTGGTCAAACACAGAGGCCAGGTCTGAATAGTTGTCTCTACAGTACTTCTGGGCTTCTTCCCAGGTTCTTTCCGTATCAATGAAGTGGTACTCGTAGAGCCTACACAGAACGAATGAACACTGACCTAAAAACAGAAAAATAAATAACTAAATTAGAGCACAGAAAGACAATGACAAGCTATGCAATATACACAACTGTGCTATTGTGACCAGGTAATTTAACTTGTGGCTCATTAAAGTCAAAGTCTAAAAGAGCAACACAGGAATCAATTCTCTGGTGACCTGCATGGATTTCAGACTTCATTCAGTCATCGCCTGCAAAGGACTCTCAAAGTATATCTGAGACTTGGATGGGTTTTGATATTCGAATGTCACAAATAATGCGCAGTGTCAAGGGATCCAACTGAGCATGGGGCTCTGAACGCAATCATGTGAGTTATCATACAAACCAGAGGACCCACTTACCCGTCAGAATGAGCAGAAAAAGACTCCCCCGCATCTTTGCTGCTTGGATGAAACTGAATGACGGTGGCTCAATAAAAGGCTGAAAGAAACACACTAAACATTTACCCTATGTCCACACGCACACAACCGTTCCATTCTCCTGAGTTTCCATCTATGTATTTACATAAGGCCCTAAAACAAGTATCCTGTATATGAAAATGATATTCAAAGAAGCTGTTACAGGACAGTGGACTGACCTATGACAGAAAATAATAATCCGTAACGTAGAGCATAGTTTAATGCAATATGGTATATTTTACCTTAATTGTACAGTATAATCTTAAAAAAATAAGAAATAAAAGATAGATAGATAGATAGATAGATAGATAGATAGATAGATAGATAGATAGATAGATAGATAGATAGATAGATAGATAGATAGATAGATAGATAGATAGATAGATAGATAGATAGATAAAAAAGAAAGAAATGCATTTGCTGGGTAATAAAATTACAGATTTAGACCAATTGATATATTTACAGAACCAAACAAACTAATTGAGATAACTTGTGCATAGAAAATTCCATACTGGACAACTCAGATCAGATGTGTCTGCCCCACGAACAAACTGCTTTATTTTGCCACCCTGTGTACCCCACCACAGACAAGAACCTGTGAGACCACAAGTATTGAAGAGTTTTCTCTATGTGAACAATAAAATTTCAGGGGGGGATCATGCAAAACACAATTAAGTTCTATCTACTCCGTCATGCAAACAATAAATACACATAATCATACATCACATGACTGTTAATTACAAGAGAGAATAATAACTTACATCGTCCGATTCCTTCTCCCTTCCCTGGGATGGCTCTCATCGATGTGTGGACAAAAACAACTGTCAAAGACCAAACACTCGCCGAATCCTTTCCTGGTACTTTTCATAAATTATTGACGATGATTATGAAAATACAGAGGGGTGCTTGTTTGTCAAAGCCATAAAAGTATGGCCTGATGATGTCTATGACACAGAGGGTGGAACGTTTCCATCTTGCCTCGCAAAAAGAAACGTTGATTTCTTCAACCTTTGAACAGATTAAGTAGATAATCAAATGATATTATTGTATATATCTATTTATTTGTTTTGGTCTGTCAGAGAATGTTGTTTGTCTTGATATGGTAATTGGTAATTGGTATGGTAATTCAATGCCTAAAAACAATTCTATGTCAAGTAGCACTTATATGTGGTTGAATTTTCAGTTTTACTTCCACAGTAGTTTACTTTTGTAGAATGTCTCTCTACTTCGCACTGAAACCAGTCGGGAAAAGTTGCTCAGGCTGTGATTTCATTTAATTGATGTGTGTGCAGCTTTTATGACCGTAGGAGTCATAATTTGGATTCTGTTTTGGTTTTCTCTGTTGTGTTGTCCCTCCCTGTCCAGGGGGGTAGCTGTGTCATTTTTGTTTCCAGGAAACACAAATGTCACGTTTAGCCGGATTACATAAATATGGGAAATGCTCTTCCAAGTGTCTCAAAATTTTGGACTTTTCCTGTACCAGAGACGCAGCGGCAGCTGCGCCGGTTTCTGGGAATGTGTGGCCACTATCGTGGGTTCTGTAAGAACTTCGCTAGTGTTGTTGCGCCACTGACCAGCTTAGTGAGTCCTTCCCGCCAGTGTTTGTGGACAGTTGAATATCAGGACTCCTTTGACTCTGCCAAAGCCCTCTTTTGCAGTACGCCAGTACTGGCTGCACCTGATTTTGAGCGTCCCTTTAAGGTGGAGGTAGACGCAAGCGCTCATGGCGCCGGTGCTGTGCTCCTGCAGAAGGATGTCCATGGGATTGAGCATCCCGTATGTTTCTTTTCAAAAAAGTTCAATATACACCAGGTGAACTACAGTACAATCGAGAAGGAATGTCTGGCCCTGCTATTAGCTCTACAACATTTTGAGGTCTATGTAGGCTCAAGCTCCGTCCCAGTCATTGTATATACAGACCATAATCCCCTGGTGTTCCTGTCCCGCATGTGCAATAACAATCAGCGCCTTATGCGCTGGTCTTTGTCGTTGCAGGATTTCCACGTTGAAATAAAACACATAAAAGGTATCAACAATGTCGTGTCTGATGCGCTATCACGTGCAGGGTTTTAGGTCAAACATGTCTTTGGGGAAGAGATGTTTGAATTTAGGTGGGGTGTTATGGTGCAGGCCTGTCCGCGGCGTGTTGCCAGAGATCAGAGATAACAACGAGAAATTGTTACCACAATTTCAACGGTCAATGGTCGATGGCGAGCAGAGCCGCTTGGGACACCTTTTTTTTTTTTTTTTTCTCCATTTGTCTGCATTTGTCTGCATAGTTGAACACCACAGGGTGTCAACATTATATGAGGTTGATGCAGTTATATTCTTGCAGCTGAAAGCTTTATTACTTCAGTGCGTGAGTGTGACCATCACCAGCCCTCCCTGAGAACTGTCCTGTTGATCTTTATTGAGTGTAGTGACCTTGTGTGGCAGGGAGGGCAGTGCTACACCTCAGTGAATAGAGGGGGAGAACAAAGGAAAGAAAAGATGTAGAAGGATGGACAGTGGAGGAGATACATGTGGTGCTTGTAGGAACTAGCGGAGTGCAGGGTTCTGTGCTTCCCAAGTCACCTCACTCAAGTATGACTGGGACACCTTTTTCAAAGCAAGCATCAAAGACACCAAGAAGGACTTCTTATAGATGAGTGCTCAAGGGTACGTCATTGAATTGTTGTTTTGTCCTGCAATGGTTGTTCATTTAATGGTCATCAATCTGTTTGCGAGCTAGTTTGCTAGCTATAGCTTGCCTGCTACGATGTCTGGCAAATGTCTAACTTTAGATGTCTATAAATAGATATATAAACATCTAAGATTAAAAAAGACGTCTAGATGTAGTCGTCTTTTAGACATCTATTAGACGGCTGGTCTAAACTTAGACATCTAAAAAACTTTAATTTTTAGACCAGTGGTAGACCAATTTTAGCCAAGATGTCTAAAGACCATTTAGACCTCTATTAGACATCTTTTAAACTGAAAAATGCTCAGTGGGTCCCACAGTGGATCTCTGGCAATCTGGGCAGGACCACGGTGACAGCACCGCAAGGATTGTGGGCAGGAGCTGACCCAAAAAAAATCAGGCCACATGTCAACCGATGATCGTCCAAACACTGAGAAGTGCCAGTGTTTATGACATGGCCAAAGGTTGCTCTGCTCTATACTAATGATATGCTATAAACAGATTCACTGTGTGTTTCCTTGTTGCACTTTTGTTTTATGTGAGACAGCTGACAAGACGAAAAAAATCTTTCTTTTCATCATGGATGGTGAGTAAGATTTAATTCTTTTAGTCTCTTTCTCTCTGGACATTTCACTTTTGATGGACACAGTAGTATGTATGGCTTTTATTCTGTGTTTGAGAAGAGGAATGTGTCTGATACTGTGAAACATTTTGCTTTATGTGACAGTCTAAACAGCAGCCTGTTGCTAGTCTCTCCTCACTGTACTCAAAACTCAAGGCATCCATTTTGAAAACTACACTACACTACACTTCAACTACAATGTCCATGTTTTCCCAAACAATTTCACTGACATGATATATACGGTACTTGAGCTTTCAGCAGTGATAATGTTTTGGCTAATTGGGGTATTTATGTTATGCTGATAAGACTTGGACCATGGAGGGAAAACCACAAATGATAAAAAAGTGAACCTTCATATTCCAGCATGGACTCTCATCTAAGAAAACGTTTGAAAGCGAAAGCAGTGTAGAGCCTTTACTTACAAAACTGACTCCACCTTTCAGCAGAGAAAGAAGAGACAACACAGCACAGCAAATACATTTTTGAGAGTTTTGAGAAATGTTCATTTCATTTATTGAATTACTATCAAGTATTATTCATAAAACGTTCACCACAAAAGAACTTCCCAGCTGCTTAAATACAACAAAGTGTAATGATGATTTTACAATATGTTCATATGTCAGCATGTTGGCAACATATTCAATGCATTTTTTTCTGATATTCATTATGTAAAACAACCACTGTCTGGAGTTTGGAAATGTGAAAACAGACGTGTGCTCATTATCTACTTAAAGTTTACATTTCCAACTAAAATGGGTAGTTGGGCTAAAATGAACGTGCTCCTGCAACTGTGGCACATTGGACATTTTAACATTTCACCCAGAACCACAAACAGGGACAAATGTCTCACTGAAACAGACTTTGTATGAGAAAACTAACAAAACACACATGTATTTTAGTGAGTCTGATACATTATTCTCTTCTAGAGTCCTCTACAAGGAGGATTGTTCTGCTTGGAAAAACTGGAGCTGGTAAAAGTCACCTGGGAAACACCATATTTGATGAGAAAAAGTTCCCGGTCCACCACACCTTCAGCTCAGGAACAAAGGAATGTAAAGCTGAAACCAAATCTGTCAACGGAAGAAACATCACTTTGATCGACACTCCTGGTTTCTTCGATACAGGCTTGCCTGAGGAGGAGCTTGAAGCTGAGATTGTGAGGTGTATCACAGAGTGCGCTCCTGGGCCTCATGCTTTTCTCATTGTACTTAAATTGGAGAGAATAACAGAGCACGAGAAAGCTGTTATAAAGAAAATACAAAAATATTTCTCTGAGGAAGTGTTAAAATATGCAACAGTAGTCTTTACTCACGGTGACCAGCTTCCAGAAGGACAAACCATTGAGAGGTATGTCCTCCAGAATGATTTTGTGAGGGCTCTGGTGGAAAAGTGTGGTGGCCGGTGGCACGTTGTGGATAATAAATACTGGAATGGAAAGCCAGCGAATGAATACAGGAGCAACAAGTTCCAGGTGAAGAAGCTACTCAACACAATAGAGCAGGCAGTGCAGAAAAATGGAGGAGTATACTACACCAATGAGATGCTGCAAAACACAGAGAATGAAATTCAAGAAGAGAGCAAGTCCATTAGACTATTATCACCAGACACGCCGGAGGAGGAAATCAGACAGCAGGCTAAAGTCAGTGTCTTTAAGAAACTTTTAATCAGACTGACAGGTATCGGAGTAGGTGCATTGTTTTCTTGGTTTGACTAGAAAGATTATCACGACTGGAATGGGATCTCCAGCGTCAATGGCACTGACAATAGCAGGAGCTGGAGCAGCAGGACCAACATTGACAGCAGTTGTGGGGTCTTATGCTGCAGGAGGAGCAGTGATGGATGGTTTCACAGGATATAAAGCAGTTGAGGGAGCAGAAACAGTAGGAGAAGCAGCAAAAGAGGCTGTTGAAAATTATGTCAAATATATTGTTGATAAAGGACAAGAATTATTTAACAGCAAGACAAAGCTACACTTTAAATAAGGTGAAAACCTCAGATGAGCTTTTGTAGCTTTTGACATTACTGCTGAACACATGCCATGTGTCCTTGGAAATGTGGAAATGGAATCTCCTGAATCATCCTTTTGAAAACACATTGTAAACTTTATATATAAATCATTAACAGCTCTGTAACCTAAATAATATCATTCAGACCAGGTGTCTCCTGATTATATTAGACTTTCTTCTTACAGTTTGAGAAAATCCACATAAATGGACTGCATTTTATTGATTAGTGGTCCCAAACATACAAGAAACTGTTTGAATGTTGAAATGACTTCATGATTTTATTATTTTGTTTATTAAGATTAATTTTTTTGTTAATCAGATCAAGGTTGTTAACTTCCATGTACTTTCCACCACTTAAAACTGTGTGAAGTAGTTAGTTAATCATGTTTGAGTGATTTGTTTGATATTTTCTTTCTATTTCTTAAAATAGTGAACCAGGAACCATTATGTCTTGTTTCCTTGTTTCACTTCCTGATCAAAAGTGTGTGTCCTCCAGAGGGGTTGAGTGATGTGTTCTTTTCATTATATCATCTAATATCAAATATAATCCAGACTATGATCAGATCTACACAATTCCTGTTGTTTTCTTGTAAATATCCCATCCCCTCTAACATAAACTGAGTTCCTTTGCTTTCATTTCATTCTCTTTTTTGTGTGTAGGTTGGATCAATAAATGTTCTCTTTATAGACCACATTCTTGTCCCATGTTTTCCTTTGGAGTACAGACAGACAACATTTTAACAGGTAAAACTACTTCAGCAGAATGCAGCATGACACAGGCATACACACAAAAATGAACTCACAAGGTGTTGACCTGGTCTCCAAATTCACTAGATCCCAAACTGATCAAGTATCTGTTAGATGATCCACAGAGACCCCTCCCCTCAACCCATAGGACCCAAAGACCACTAACAACATCCTGTTACCAGACACCACAGGACACCCTCAGAAGACCCATGTCCAGTCTCTGATGAGTCACTACTGTTTTGTAGGTCCAAGAGAGACCTACGCAATATTAGATCGGGTCATAATGTTATACCTGGTCAGTGTGTCTGTATTTACAATAAATGAACTGAAACAGGTGCTGGGGGTTGTTAGCGTTTGTATTTTCAGCAATCCAGCAAGGTAAATATGGTCAAAAGGACTGAAACACACTAAAAGCCAGCCAGAATCCAGAACTTTCCGTAACCCTTTATTTTTTTCCATTTATTTATAGTGCAGGCATCTCTCTCTCTCTTGCACACACACACACATACTCACACACATACTCACACACACACACACACACACACACACACACACACACACACACACACACACACACACACACATGGCAGACATTTTGTCCTGATCTCCCTCATCAAGCTGAAATGTCTGCCTCAAACGAAACAAGAATTAAACCTTTGTTTTAAATAAAATACGTTAAATGTGCTGATTAAGGGTAAAGGCACAGTTAAACATTTTAGACTGAACGTAAATGTCAGTATTTGTAAAGCATATCCATGTGGTGCATGTGAGGGCTTTTGAAAACACATTGTAAATTTCATAAATAATTCATTAACAGCTCTGTAACCTAAATAGTATTATTCAGGCCAGGGGTCTCCTGATTATATTTGTTTTTTTTCTTACAGAGAAACTTACTTTCTCTGTAAGTTTCACTTTTAGAGAAAGTGAAACTTACAGACACACAAGCACACGAATCTCTGATGCTGCAGTACACTTCAACGAGCTCTAGATGGACACACAGAGCAGTGTTTGATTTTGACCTTCTACATCCCACCTTCACCTCAACATGACAGAACACACAGCACACAGTGAGTATCAGTACTTTAGTTTCAACAGTGATTATACCAATATATCATTTTATCAGTAGAATTACGTTTCACATACTATCGTTCCCTCAATACCCCACAGTCTTGTTAAAAGTTTGTTCAGGCTGTACATGCAAGTGGTTTGAGCTAAAAGTTAAAACTGGCTCAACTATGTCATAATATTCATCAAATATTTGCTTTTTACATCTTCAAATACATAAAGGGTAATAAAGTGTTGGAGCAACATCCACCTTCGTAGAAGACTTAATATTTTTCAGCTTTTAATTTGATCCTGCTTCCACGTTGCATGAATAAACTTATTGCCTTTACTAGGGCAGGAATACACAGCAATACACAAAACTTTATTCACCTTGTAATGGCTTCCAGCGAGTTCATCAATTCATCTGGAAGACAAAATTAAAACTTGTTCTTGCTGTTCTCCTTCAACTACGTATTTAATGTATCTTAGAATATCGAAATAAGAGTGCATGGACCTTGTCTGTTCAGTTAGCCTTGGCAAACCAACATGTATCAGCCCTTCACAAGTTAACTCAAATGATACTGATGCTTTGTCACCCTTCATTAGGATTATATAAATGCTTGTAATGCTGATATACACACTTCTAAACAAGAATCAAAATAATCCTGACACGCCACAGATGAATGTCGTCTACAGTTTGGTCTGAGAAATCAGAACACAGGAATCCATTCTTTGGTGACCTGCACAGGTTTCAGACGTCAATTAATCATCTTCTAATGAAAATCATCATTATATTGATCATTGGTCGGATTACACAAAGTCTCCATGAAACAATGAATGAAAGGGGTTAAAATTCCAACACCTTTCCTCTGATTTGGACGTAAGTAGCCTCAACTTAGAGGGTAGAGTCAGCATTTAAACACATGTGGTCCTAGCTGTATATGGAGCTCTGAATGCAGTCATTTGTGTTATTATACAAAACAGAGGTGAAAGCGTGATCCACTCACCCATCAGAGTGAACAGAATCAGATCAAACTGATATCCTCAATCTGACGTCAACCAACGACAATGGCTCAGTAAACTGTGTCTGAAGTAAACACAATGAAAAAATGTCTGCATTTCTAATGAAACCCACAAAAAATGTCCCATCCTCTCAAGTTTCCATCTGTGTATTTCCACAAGGAAGCTTTCTGCGGACGCTGGGACGTGGCTGCATGTGGCTGCATGTCACCAGTAGCTCCATGATGTTAGCCTTTCTAGGTTAATCTCAGTGTGTTAATGGTTGTATTTTGTCTGATTTGTTCTTGTTTTTTCTGTGCCTTGAACCAGTCAAAATGGTTTTTGGACGTTTTTGTGTTTTTTTCTGGACTTTTTGTTTTTGGCTGTGTCATTGGTCGTTGGCTGCGGAGTTTGGCAGAGCGGCCCTTGTGTCCGATGGTTTGTTTCAGATATCAGCTGCAAGCACTGTCCGTGTCCCTTGAGTTGACTGGAGTGAGACATGAGAACCTCAGGAGAAGCGCTGGGGATGCCAGGCTGGAGTTGGAGGTGGAGGAGCGGAGAAGGAGGTGAGTCTGTCCTCATGGGGAACGTGAGGTCTTTAGCTGCAGGATCGATGGACTGTGTGTGCTTGGGACCCAGAGGGAGTGTGTCATGAGAAATGCTTGGAGACCTGATTCATAGGACCACTGGGACCACGGTACGTTTGTCCCCATCTTCAGACTCTATGAGTTGACACACTCAATGGCACGATCCACGCCGCTGTTGCTATGCAACTGGCCAAACAACCCCATCACCTTGGACACTGTTTTGCCAACTACTTTTGTACATTTGTTCATAATGCTAATTCTATAAATTTGTCTTTATTACACTGTTTATTTTACTAGATAATATATATATATATATATTTTTTTTTTTTATTTTGTATTTTTTATGAGCATTTACTTTTATGTATAACGAAGCTACGTTGACAAAGTAATTTCCCTTGTGGATCATTAAAGTCTGTCTAAGTCTAATATCCATAGTCCACCACTAGGTGGGAGTGGTCAGCCAGGGAATGAAGGGAGAATGCAACTGAGCTGATCATGTGATTAATGGGCATGTTAGATGCATCTAACCAATATTAATCCATAGAGAAGCAATAACAGAGAATAAAATTGGATTAATAGTTAAAATATAAAGAAAAGTTATATGCCTTCGGCTGCAGCACAGGATCGGACATGGGGAAACCTCCTCCCAACTGAACAAAAATGGAGAAAGTTACGGGAGCAGAAGATTAAAAGGAAGAACCGTCGATGTTGTCGATTTCTCTCTTTGACCTTTGACATTTTAGATTGGAAAAATAAAGTCATACCATCATTAATGTGTACCTTGATCTCAAAAATGCCCAACATTGCTTTACAAATAAATGAAGTTACCCAAGCCTCATGCTAGCCTTATGCTAGCTAGTTATCTAGACTAAAGGCTTAGAAAAATAGCAGTTTAAGACTAAATCTAAAATGGCTGCCAAAAACACAACTGGTTACAGGTGAGTTTAAGAATGTCTGCATGTCAAAAAAATGGACAAAGTGAAATAAAATAATGCTCTGTCTGCTTCATCATAGATACAGTGAACTGTACATCAAACTCTTGTACATGAAACAAGGAAATCTGTGGATCCTCAGATTCATTTTCCCTTTACTTGAACAGTTCTCTCTTATGTGTGGATAAAAAAGTTGTCAGATGTCAAGTAGGGACCTGGTCACTCCTACCATTGACAAAATTATCTCAGTGAACTACAACACCTTAACAGACAGAGTTACAGAGCTCATAAACAGGTGGACAGAATTACCTATTTCTATGATCGGGGACATAAAAATATCAATTTTACCTAAGTATTTGTATCTTTTCCAATCTAGTCCACTTGCTCGCCCACTTTCTTTTTTCCGGTCACTTGAAAAGCTCTTCTCCTCCTTCATCTGGAAAAACAGGCGTCCCAGGCTCAGGCTCACATTGTTATATCTACCATACGATAGAGGTGGATTACAGCTACCAAATCTTATGTGGTATTTATTGGGCAGATCAAATCAGAGCAGGAATATTTCATGTTGTGAAGGACCATCCCCCAGCTTGGGTTTCAATAGAATCTCATTCAATTAATATTCCTTTGAATTTATATATATATTCAGCCAACAAAAAAAATAATTAATCAAACACACCAAAACTTTGTGACCTCCAAAAATGAAAAACCCTTATTCAACATTTGTTTTCTGGAAGCTAAAAGATGTATAGCCTGTTTGTGGAACAGGGATAAACCTTGTACTACATCACAGTGGTTTACAGTGATGTCTTTCTACTTGGATGAAGAGAGCGACAAGCTACACCTCAAAAAATAAGCTTGACAAGTTTTGGAAAATCCGGAAGGTTTTTCTGTAATTTCCTCGAGAAAAATGACATTGAAGTAGATGGCTGGAATGATGAGCTGAACTGAAGATTTATCCATCTTTTAATTTTATCTTGGTTTAGTATACACATTTTCATTTTCATTTATTTTTCTTTCTACCACCATGATTATTATACGTGCACTGATACTTGGCTTTGTGGTTATTTTTAAGTTATTTATTTATAAATTTCATTCTCATCATTATTATTGCTATTTTCATTGTTGTTTCTTGTATGTGCCCTCTTGTTCTATGTTGTTCGCCATATGTAAATTAACGAGTATGCAACAAACATACAGTATGTTTACAAAAAAAAAAGTAGGGACCTGGTGTCGTCCCGGTACTCACCGTCAGGTCAATATTTGAATGCGGAAACACAGAGTTAAAGAGTCAAACAAGGGATCCACTGACAAATGTAATTTACATGGTGTGATGGGAAACAAAGAGAGACGGAAGAACAGACCTCCTGGAAAAACTAAACATGTTGCTGGACTTTGAACTAAACATATCATGTTTGCCAACTTGATGCTTTGTAGCTGCCCCAGAAATGTAGTTTAAAACAGTTCAAAGATACAGATTAATGGTAACAGTTGATGTCACAGCACAGGCGTTGATCAAGTCGGTTTTATTTACTTTAGTCAGTTAATCTACTAAGGAGCTGATCACCATGTTCTACACAGCAGTAATTCAGTACGCTACAGATAGGAACTGTAATTACACAATATGACCACTAGAGACCAGATGAATACAAACAATCTAAAGCACAGGTCTTCAACAGGTGGTCTGCAACCCCCCAAAGAATGAATACTTGAATCTGTGTATTATTTGAATAGCTTAATATTGAATACAAAATGATGATAGTAATGTGTATTTATCAATAGCACAAGGCTGAGTGTAATAAAAAACACATAAAGTGGTTTAGCGTCTTCAATGAAAAACATTGAAGACCCCGGTTTAAAGTATTAATATTTGATGGCGTTTAGTTTGGTGAAGCCCCTGGTGTGTGTCCAAAGTCCAAACTGAAAATACACCATAACCATGTCACAGCATGTTATGCGCTGATAGAGATGGAATTTATTGAAATTAAAAATGAAATATTTGCATGATCACTTCCCAGTGCATGTGTGAAAGTAAAAGGTTTCTGAGCAGACATTAGCTTTCTTCCACCAATGTGTGTCTGCAGGAAGAGGAGATTCCTGCAGTTTAAAACATTTAGTCAAAATCTTTCTTAATAACACCTAAAACATTTAACATTTTCAGCTTTTATTTATTTATTTGTTTATTTTTGCTTACTCAATGAATGAATATATTTTTACTACAATGTTTGAGAAAAGCAGATTATACAGCCAATGTCAAAGCTTTAATCACCTCATGGCAGAAAAGATGGAAATAAAAAAAAAAAATGCAGTACACACAACAACAATGCTGCTTTATATTTAATCTCTTAAACTGTTCTTCCCACTCCCTGTTTAAATATTTTTTTCCATTATCCATTTACACAACACAGGGCTTTCCCCAGATATTAACCATAACCTCACAGAAAAAAAATCTAGCACATGTAACTGTATATATTTCTACTTAAGTATGTAAAATTAACTCACTGGTGTTTAAGAAGCAGACACACACAATCTACATTACAGAGAATTACAATAAAATAAATGAAAGAAAATTCACACTTACTAATGTGTAAAATGTACACCGATCAGGCACCTTGTGCTGCTCTTCATGTTTTTTTTTTTTTTGGTCATGACAGACTGCATCGTTCATGTCAGATGTGTCATTCCTATGGGGTGGGGGTGTGTCTGGTCTGGTCTGGTCTGGTCTGGTCTGGTCTGGTCTGGTCTGGTCTGGGTGGGTGGGTGCTACGTGTCTAAGTAACATCCACATGAATGAATACCAGGTCCAAATGTTTCCCAGCAGAACACTGTGTTGTCACAAGATGATCAATGTTTTCAATCAGTCAATTTACTTCTCCTGCCAGTGGTTTTAATGTTGTGGCTGACTGACTTATAACAATACCTGACCTCTAATCTGTACATTTTGTAGAGAAGTAAATGTTACCAATGAGTAAATGTTACCAACGAGGTTACTTAGAACAGATGAAATTAAACTTCTCGTTATCTTGTTTTTTGAACCACTGATGTCCTCCTCCTGTTTCCATGGCTCCAGACATGTCACAGTCATCATTCTTTCCATCTGAGGCCCAGTTCTTATAGCTGACTACCTCATCATTGACCCAGAACCAGAAATCCAGAAAGCAAGAGTAGCGCAGTCCCAGCCAGACAAAAGGAGTTGAGGCCTTCTTGGCTCTCTCTTGAACCCATCTCTGTTCATTAAGGTTAGTGATGGAGACCAGGTCATAGTAGTTCTCTCTGCAGTAATACAAGGCTTCCTCCCAGGTCTTATTTTCTTTGATCAGAATCACTTTATCTGATATGAACAAACAGAGACCTTTAGGATGAATTTGGACACCAGACGTTCAAATGCAACAAAACATCTCACTGAAAATCTGGATCATAACTGGACTCTAAATTCAACTGTGAATTTGTGTGTTTCAGGTCTGTGTGTCTCATTCTACTGTGTTTTTATCTTGCAGCCTGTGGTTTGCAGTACTATTATTACTATTGTGCTGCAGCAACACATGTATTTTGTGTTATTTTGATCAGATAGGCTAGGCTACATGAATAAGGATAGGCTACAGTAGAATTAACACCTTTATGAACCTGCTTCCAGGTAAAAACATATTTCCTGCTTCACTAATGTAATGTAATGATATGTCAGGTGAGTGTACACCGATCAGGTCAAACTCAATCAATAATCGTTATAAATTCAGTTTCCTGTGCTCATCAAAAACAAGACAAGTTGAAGTGAAACTCACCGTCATAGCAGAAGAACTTTTTTCTCTTATCACACGTGTCAGAGCCCCATTTCCCTGTTTCCTTCACCGTCGCACACTTGTTTGTCGAAAAACCAGGTGACTCATTAATACTTTCCCAGTTTCTGAAGGAGAAATCGTTTCCATCTGACCACCTCCAGTTGTCCCTGAACAGGCCGATCCAAATGTTACTTCTAGACTTCCTCTTGTCGATTAATTCTTTCTCTTCTAGTTGTGCGACTCCACTTGTCAGGTCTGTGTAATTTTCTCTGCAATAGCTCTGAGCGTCCAGCCATGTCAGTCTGTAGTCAATGAAATGGAATGTTTTATTGGGCAGCTGGGTTTCTGTGGAATAAACAAAGGGCGTCATTACCACCTCTGTTCAGATGTCATGTACTATTTTAACCATATCAGACATTCTTAAATGACCTCTCTGTAAAAATGATGATGGCGTTGTTTTTTTGTCGTACTCACCATCGTAGCAGACAAACTGTTGTAGCTTGTCACAAGGAAAATCCTTCCATTCGTCTGGGGCATCCATCACCACACAGTTCTCAAGCCTCCCATCTGAATCTCTGTCATTTGGCTCACCATTAAGCCATTTTGTCTCATTGAACTCCACCCCAGGTAGAGACCAGTGCCACATACGTTCCTCTTTTCCAGCGATGCTGTGCAGACCAATCCAGGCTTCGTCTGTGGATTCATTACCTTGAACTTTGAGTCTCTGCACATCTGACTGGTCAAACACAGAGGCCAGGTCTGAATAGTTGTCTCTACAGTACTTCTGGGCTTCTTCCCAGGTTCTTTCCGTATCAATGAAGTGGTACTCGTAGAGCCTACACAGAACGAATGAACACTGACCTAAAAACAGAAAAATGGTTCTTTACATAAAAATCATGTATACAGTTACAGTTGGGTCCATTCATGTCAGGACATAGGTATACTTTGTTAATATTTAAGCTGTTTATGAAAACATCACGGTACAATAGTGATTACGGGCTTAAATGACAGACCCTCAAATCTTTTCTGAATAACTGAATACTTGACTCAGAAGTTATTTCAGGTACAGGATAAATCTTCATCAGTTAAGGTTGGATTTGACACCATGTGTGAATGAAAGAGGGCATTTTGTGATATACAAGTTTAACAGAATATTAATTCAAATAATATAATTACAACTAAGACAAAACAGTGGTATGGGCCTTCAAGCAAGTACAGTCCAACTTTTGACTGTTTCTCCTTAGGCATTTTGAAGGTTCACTTCCATCCATGCAGGTGAAAAACTGACACGTGTAGCGTCGACACAGTAATAGAGTTAAGGGGGAGGTAATTAAAAATTCAGTGGCATCGAAATGGTGGTGGTAAACTACCTCAGCAGTCACAGCTGCTCTGGGGAAGGCTGACGCAAACGTGGCCGCCAATCCACGCCTACAACTTCTCTGACCACAAACATCACTCACTCGCAGTCATACACCAGGGAGCTTACACATGAGGTCAAAGTGGATTAAGTGTCTTGCCAAGGACACAACAGACGGACTAGAGATAGGGCAGAATCGACCTGCCAACCTTTCGGTTATTGGACGACCGCTCTACCTCCAGAGCTGCTGCTGCCAGTCGCACTGCATGAACCAGTGTTTGTTGATAATGTGACAGAACCCAGAGGCAGGTGTATATTTCACTGGTGGATATTCGGTCAAATGAAACAAATGGAAGGTGCACTTCAGGAACATACAGAATTAACGGTAGAAAGACTTACAAACAAACAAACAAAGACTGAGGGCATCTGCAGCAAAGGTTTACAGCATTGCAAAATATCGGTTGGCTGTATTAGAGATGAACAGGAGGACACTGATCAGAGACTTTGTGGAGTGGCCCCAGGCAAACCACCTACTCCTGAATGTGGACACGACCAAGGAGCTGGAGCCCATCACCATCCAGGGTGTGGAGGTGGAAGTAGTGGATTGCTACAAGTACCTGGGAGTCCACATGAACAACAGTCTGGACTGGAGGGACAACAGTGATGCTGTGGTCAGGAGGGCCTGAGTAGACTCTACTTCCTGAGGAAGCTCAGGTCTTATAAGGTATTCAGCACGTTGTTGGAGTCGGTGTACCAGTCTGCTGCCAGAACCTTGTGGTTTACTGAGGTTTGTTGGGGGAGCAGTACCAGCAATCAGTAGGATCGACAAACTGATCCGAAAGGCTTATTCGTGTCAATGCTCCTCCCTTCATATTTTTACACCTTATCATTTCTCCTTCCTATATATAGAGGGCATTGTCTTTTTCTTGCAGATTTGTACATATGCAATCTGTACTTTTATTTCATTTTATTATTATCTAACACATATTTTTCTTGGTACTAGTGGTTTTCAAAACTGTCTTTTCTGTACAGCTGAGCTACTGTTACCAGGCGTTTTTCCTTGTGGCTTATTAAAGTCGAAGTCTAAAAGAGCGACACAGGAATCAATTCTCTGGTGACCTGCATGGATTTCAGACTTCATTCAGTCATCGTCTACAAAGGCTCTGAATTCAGTCATGTGAGTTATCATACAAACCAGAGGTGACGACCTGATCCACTTACCCATCAGAATGAGCAGAAACAGATTCCCCCGCATCATTGCTGCTTAGATGAAACTGATATACTATATTCAACGGCTCAATAAACTGTGTCTGGCTGAAAGAAACACATTAAAATGACACATTAACACACAAATTACCCCCCCCCCCCCCCCACACACACACACACACCACCACACACACACTCCCCATCCACCCACACACAAACATACACACACTCACACACAAAAACCTGTTCCATGCACCCAAGTTTCCATTAACAAATATCCTGTGTATGTATGCAAATTCCAATGCCACTAGCACGAGTGCTGCTTCATACTGATAAAGGCCATTCACAAGTCACACGCTATTTAGTTTTAAAGAAACACATTCACTGGATAATAAAAACACAGATTTGCGCTACTCACTATATTTGTGAAACCAAAAAAAGTAACTGAGATTAATTTAATTATGAAGTGCATAGAAAAATTCATACCGGACAACTCAGATCAGACGACCGGCTCCACAAAAACTAACAAATAAACCGGCTTATTTTTCTGCCCTGTGTAGCCGACTACAACAAGAAGCTGTGAGGCCACAAGTGATAATGTTAATATTTCAAAAAGAAAACACAGGCCGTTCCAGATACATCTGTTTAAGAAGGCCTGGTAAAAATGAGATCATGCTCTATCTGCTCCATCATACATGGAATAAATATACATGATCGTACATCACATGATTATAAATAACAACAGAGAATAGTAACTTACATCCTCCGATTCCTTCTCCCTTCCCTGGGATGGTTCTCATCGATGTGTGGAGGAAAACAACTGTCAAATATCGAACACTCGCTGAATACTCTCCAAGTAGTTTACATAAAGCCTGAATATGGAAATACAGGGTGAAACATTACCACACAGTGGTTCTCAACCAGTTTACAGTGATGCACCTTCTGTGAATTTTTATTTATTTATTTTTTTGGATTGGTGATTCTAAGTGTGAGTGGCTGTCTGTCTCTCTGTGTAAGACCTGTGATGGTGACCTGTCCAGGATGTACTCAGCCTCTCGCCCGATGACAGTTGGGATAGATTCAGTACCCCTTCAACCTAATCGACCTGAAGTAGCCTCTTTTTGGTTATAATAAAGATCTGTTCTTAAACTGTATTTGTGAATTTAATCATAAACATTTCTTCACAATGAATGAATATAACCATGCACAACAATAAATGTTGAATCTATAATATCTTCTTTAAGGATCAAAAATTAGATTGGCATCTTCAAGATGTACTGTCAACACTGTTGAAACATTGAAAGCTGTTGCTTTCAGCTAGTTGCTTTTGCACTAACATTTTAGTGAGGCCCTTGGGCTTGTGCATCACTGACAGTCTTCGTCAGTCTTGGTTGCAGGGAGGAAACGGCTGTGCTCGAGCTCTTCTCCAGGCACAGTCTCTTTCTTCTTGTTTTAATCACAGGCAAAGGGTAGCAGCTGCCCCAAAGCCTTCTGACCCAGGTCACAGTGCTCCTGCTTCACACGCATCCAAAACTGTGTGAGAGTGGATGCGGCAAACTCCACCTGAAGGCCGCGGCCTGATGGCACATCCGAGAGTCTCTCCTGATAAGTGACAGGCAGCCTGCTTCTGTTTGCTTCAGACAAAAGAAATGGCCGTCTCACCCAGTCCAGCTGTGCAGATTTCTCCTCTGTGCCGGGAAAGTAGGAATAAAAATCTTTAATTAAGTTTGTCAAATGTTCCACTGTGACGGACTTGACAGGAGCTCTGTCCACATCCTCACTAGAGAGGAATTGATACACCAGAGGAAAGCAGGTGAAATGTCCCTGTGCACAGGCCCTGCTCCACAGGAAGACACACACCTTGTCCCACATGTTTAAAATGGTGGTGTCCTCGCCCTGTAGAGACCCACATAATTATAAACAAATTTATCAAAAGAGACCTTGACCCCTCACATCATACATTTTACAGTCGACAGATGGTATGGACACAAAGGAAGGAAACATTACTTGGTAATAGTAGATGCATTGATGTCACTGGATGCATTTACCAAACAGGTCCACATGTCCTGGGAGCCATGACAGTGGAGGATATTTGATCATACAGAGCGATTATTATCAGTGGTAACGTTGTTATAGACCTTTGAGCAGTGAACATACTCAATAAAACAAGAAATAGGAAGAGGATCATATACTACGTAACGTAACCGAACAATCTCAACTTCCACTTATCAAGAGTTGTATGCTGCCCCCGCAACCCAATATGTAAAAAAAAGAAAGCACACAAAGACAATTGTGAAAGACACAAATGGGTGAAGTAAAGTTTGAACCACAGCAGAGGCTGTAGTTTATCCACCTTTCAACAGTTTGTGCACCTCCAGAAACCCACTAAGAAACCATCCATTATCAGCTGCTGTCTGCTGACCTGGAGGCCGGTAGGTTGCTGGTCTATGGCTACGCTGGCTCCTTATTAGAAGGAGAAGGAACCAGCAGGTCTAAGCCATTTTCTTCAATCCATTTTTGCCAATAACTTCAAATGGACTGAAGTGGACCCCAACGTTAGAAAAGTATGTAGCCAGTTTACTCAGCGACTAATGAGTATTGGCCAAGCTCTCCAGGAACTCGCCCCTGACAACTACAGTGTCATCATACAAGCCATTAAGAAGAACGCACATATTTCATCACACTTCACCATTTCTCTGATGCTCTTGTCACCGTCTGCTTGGAGAATTTTTGACATTTCCTAAAAACAGATTTCATAAGATTCTGAATGGAGCATACAAAGCACAGTTCATGAGTTCAAGAACAGAGGAGTACGTATGCAATAGAGTTTTTTGTTGAAGAATAAACTTTCTATAGTTCTCCATTAATATACAACATCATAGTAGAAGTCCCTGAAATGAGCATATTAGGTCCCCTTAAAGGGAACACATATATGTCCCTAAGGGTACCTGTGCGTTAAATACAGTTGTCATGCCTCTCATTGATCAATCAATAAAGTTTGTAAGGTGTAAGATAAACTGACTGTTTAGTTCCATTCGTATCACAACTTTTTTGCACTGCATAAAATATTGATATTAGAAATGTCAGGGCCTACACAGTGGAGAGAATGAATATTGAAACAATACCAGCTATAATGGTATAGTTCATTACTCGTTGTCTTCCAAAAACTGTGCAAACTAATTCTAGGTGTCATCTGACGCTCTCTCTGTCAAAAAAAGTTGCAGGAAAAAAACTTGCTGCTTTTTGTTATGGTTGTTTTTTTCATCCAGGTCGTGTGCTTGAGAGTAATAAAGAGCTGTGAGCAGCCTGAGCTAAAACAAAAGAAATTACCGTTAAAAAAACTCACACACAACAACAACAAGCTCCAAGACATCAGACAACTATGAGGTAAAAATGAATTAAATGAGTTAAAAATGAGTTAAAAAGGAATTAAAGATGTTACCTCACCTTACCCCCTCCTTTATATAATGATAGATAAATCATAGACATAGAAAATATGTGTGCAGAAAATCCAGAAAACCCTTACGCAGTACAGTTTGAGAAGTTTAACTCGACAGACCCACGAGGGCTCAGAGGAGCACATGGTTGGATACCACAGCTGAGCTAACGAGCATTAAGACGCCGCTACAGAACATCACTTCCAGTATGAGCAATGATGGGACAACAGCGTTAAAATAAACAGCGTTACTAACAGAGTTATTTTTATCAGTAATGGATAATTTAACTAATTACTATTTCCATCGTTGTTATTGAAAATAAAATGGGGCGGGTTGCAAACTAAAGCTGTCTGTTGGCATCTGACTTGTCTCTCAGCCATGGAGCCCCAAGGCTGTTATTTTTTTTTTTTGTTTATTTGTTTTTTTTTCTTTTTTGATTGGCTAAGGTGGAGTAAGCTTTCATGATAAGCCAGAGGCAGTGTTCAGTTTACACACAAACCACACACACACACACACACACACACACACACACACACACACACACACACACACACACACACACACACACACACACAACAGCTTCACACCCACATCCAACTAGCAGAGGTAAGCAGCAGAAATGCTGAATGTGGAGGAAAAGTTGGCCTTTTCAAAGTGGAAGCTCAGGCATTACTTCAATATCCTTGAGGTACAAGGAAAAACGACCGAGTCGACCTGTGTTTTTCTCTCTGACTCATATCTGCCTGTTACATTCTGACTAGAGGCCCGACAGACTGTATCATTGCAGAAGCTCAAAAACAAGTTTTGATCTTCTCCCATAAAGACTGATCTCTGAAGGGCAGAGATTGTTGCTGCTTTTTTTCAATCAAACAAACGACGGGTTTGATGGGTCCATTCTTCAGGTCATCGTCAAACTCCAACTTTAACTGCCATGTACGCAATGACGTATGAGGGAGGAAAAACAGACACACAGCTCTCACAGCGGGAGGTCCGACCTGGGACTTTACCGATGTGAAAGCGGTATATGTCTACCAGTTGGGGTCTGAGGTGCAATAAATATTAAAAGTTCTGTGTAAGTACGTGTCTATACAATTCTATATGCAACTGGCTTGTGAAACCTGCTAAGAACAAAATACAAATTATTAGACATATTTAAACTCCACAGTGCAGGGGTGAAGGTATCACAATCCACTGTTCAAAAAAGACCCAGAGAGCAGAAATCTAGAGGCCATACCAAAAGATGCATAGAACTCATCAGTAGTAACAATCAGAGGGCCAGATTTAAGAACAAAGAAGTACAGAGATGAGCCATAAAAGTTCTGGAACACAGTCTTATGGACTGATGACACCAAGATTAATCTCTACCAAAGTGATGGAAAGGCCAAAGTGTGTAGAAAGAAAGGAACTGCTTATGATCCGAAGTGTACAAGCTCATCTGTGAAGTATGGTGGAGGTAATGTCATGGCTTAGGCGTGCATGGCCGGTCTGGAACAGGCTCATTAATATTTACTGATGATGTAACTGATGATTGTAACAGCAGAATGAATTCCAAAGTGAAACATTTTGCCTGCCAATTTACAGAGAAATGCATCCAAACTAATCGGGAAGAATTTTATCATGCAGCAGGACAATGACCACAAATCACACTGCCAACAAAACAAATGACTTCATCAGGGGGAAAAAGTGGAAGGTTTTAGACTGGCCAAGTCAGTCACCTGACCTTAACCCAATTGAGCATGCAGTTCACCTCGTGAAGAGGAAAATGAAGGGAGAACTCCCCCGAAAAAAACAAGAACTGAAAGAAGCTGCAGTACAGCCTGGAATAGTATCACTATCGAAGAATCTGCAGGATGAATACAGAAGCAACCAGAACCAGGTGGCAAAGTTCCTTGACACCACTGACAAAATCATTGAGGCAAACAACGGCGGTAGCTACACCAGTGAGCTGGTGGAGGATGGAGAAACTGTTATTAGCATTCCTTGGTGGATTCCCAGTCATTAGTACTAGGGCTAGCACTAGGAGCAGCAATAGGAACAGCAGGGATAGCAGCTGGAGCAGATGCAGCATCGGCATCAGCACAATCTGTTGAGTCAACCACTAAGGTACATGAGAGGTGAGAGGAGGGTAAACTGGACTGGACACAACTGACGGGGCCATAAGTAAAGAAAACAGTCTACATTGCTAAAGAACACTGTTTATTTATGAATGCTGCAATAAAATTTGGTTTCATATTAACTAATGTAACTGGAAAATGAGAATTAACAATGAAGTTAGGTCCTCATGATCAGGCTTAAGTATATGAGTTTCATTTTTTGATCCTCTGATCTTTGTCTCACACTGTAAAATTGTTTTAAGTTTACAGTAACTTACTGGCAGCAATAATCTAGCATATTACAGATTTAAGGTATTGTGTAGTTGCTGTAAAATAAGTATTTAACTGTAAACCAAATACCAATATGTGGTCAAAGTTTTACTGTAAAATTTACAGCATTCAACTGCAAAAATCAAACACAGTAACTTTACTGTGTTTGATTTTACAGCCATTTGTTAAAGTGCATATATAATTCAAGAACCTGTCATACTGGGTATATGTATGAAAACAACAATAAATCTGTACCTTGTCAAGTTTTGGTGTCTTTTGGTTAAGTTGTTGATAACAATAAACAATAAATAACAATGAATCAGCAAAGCGTTTTGCGTGCATCCAAGTGTCTTCTTCACTAAATCACATTCATTCAGCTGAATGGCCCAACATAAATAAAGTACCACAGATCCAAAGGGTGTTGAAAAGAGGATTTGGATTACCATGACCTGGATGACTGAGAACCTTCACAGACATATTTAGTAACAACTGCGACTGCATTTCAGTTCATTTTAAGCCCAGCTGACTTGATGAAGAAACAATGAAGATGTTTTACATGTGAGCATTTGTTTGTTTCTTGTTCTCATTTTGTATTAACTGGGTAAGACTACAGAGTGTTACCACTAAGCTCAAGGCCGGCAACGAAGAAGGAGGCCACACACAGAGATAACCATCAGAATAGTTTATTTAAATCAATCAAAATGATGAAACTGAGAAAATTAGTGTGAATCAGAAGAGACGGTGATGTCAGCCGTGACCGGACGGGAGGAGGATGCAGTAAGCCTGGCTGAGAGAGTCCTTTATGCCCTGTTACAGACACAGCCCACATGTGCAGGTACATGTAGCAGATCCTCCCAACTCCACGTAGAAGCCAACATCAAAAAAAAAAAAAAAAAAAAAAAAGAGAGAATGGGAGGGATCATCATCATTCTTTATTATGCCACTGAACTGGTGTGGTTGTTTGATTTGAGAAATCAAACAGCATGACTGAGTGAGAAGAGTGAAAAGAAAATTTAGATTAGAGTATCTGACAGGTATGAATTTTAAAAATGAAATAAGTTTTGTGTAAAACCAGCATAGTGTTATGCAACAAAAGCTATATTTCTCTATCACTCTTCTAAGAAAGTACATGATAGTATAACAACTGTTGTCGTGTGTATGTGTCTTTGTGGCAGTGCTGCGTATGACTGTTTAATGCTGATCACTCCCACGGAACAAGTCCGACAAGTCCCTTGCCATAACCAAAGCAATCCCTATCCAGAGAGCAACGAGGACACACTCAGAGTTGAGACATCTCGGTGGAACGTGAATTGAAACTGTGACAACATGGACAGTAAGTCAGTGTTATTTTCTACAGCGCTCCTGTACGTACATGTGTAAATATTTGAATATTTTCATTGATCTAAAAGAGTCTTTGAAAGCTGCAACTTCCTTAATCGCTGTGGCTTCCCTGCATGTCATGCAGCTTTTTCCTTTCAATACTTTTACACTGATCTGCAGTTTTTATCTTTTATTATTTCCTTCAGTCACAGGCAAAGGTCCTCGGCAGCTCAGGTCTAAAAGTTAGGAAATTATGACGGCACAAATCTAGAAAAGGACTGTGTGG
Source organism: Mugil cephalus (assembly GCF_022458985.1). Classification (NCBI taxonomy): domain Eukaryota; kingdom Metazoa; phylum Chordata; class Actinopteri; order Mugiliformes; family Mugilidae; genus Mugil; species Mugil cephalus. The sequence continues at coordinate 48,769,696 of NC_061770.1, forward strand.
TAAACTCAATTTTTGTGTACGTATCATGTAATGACACATTGCATAGCTGGGATAGGTTCCAGCAACCACCATGGTCCGAGTGTGGATAAGCGGTAGTAGAAGATGAGATGAGATAAAGTGAGACATTGCATTGAACAATAGTGTTATGTGTTGCTATGCTATTTGGGAGCACGTTAGTATGTATCTGCTTCATTATTAATTATATATGAATAAACGAACAAAAGCAGTTGGAAATTATTATACATTACATAACTCACGTCACATATATATGTGTTGGATTTAAACCATTAAACTTTCTGTTCTGCAGATCATACGTTAACATGATAGTGAAACCCCACCCGTTCAGATTGCTTTGCATAGAGTGTTCTAATATGATCTGCACTATCTAAGAGATTATCAGACACACTGAAATATGCCAAAGGACCAGCGGTAATCTATGGCAAGAGGAGGAAGTTTCTACAGCAGTGAAAGTCACTGTTCAACCAGCTTAGTGGGAAACAATCATTCCTGCCCTCTTTACAGGCAACAACAAGCGTCTTTTTTGTTTGAAGCTGTGTAGAAATGACGTTAGTTGAATTACTGCACAGCGCCTCACGCACCAAACTCAACAGAAACAGAAACTGTTTTTGTTCACCTTTACAGACTTATGAAATGCAACACATACATTCTAAAGCCCCGAAAGGGGTAAAAGTACAGTACAAAAGAAGCAAAAAACAAACAAACAAACAAAACAAACAAAAAAAAAAAAACACAGATTTACTATCATTGTTCTCTTCTAGAGCCAGACACAAGGAGGGTTGTCCTACTTGGAAAAACTGGAACCGGGAAGAGCAGCTTGGCTAATATCATATTTGGAGAGGACGTTTTCAGAATTAACCATTTTAATGACTTGAAGGCATGTGTTTCTGAAGGCAAAACCAAATCTGTCAACGGAAGAAGCATGACTTTGATCGACACTCCCGGCCTCTTTGACCCGGGCAAGTCTGACAAAGACATGAGGCCTGAGATGATGAGGTGCATCACAGAGTGTGCTCCTGGGCCTCATGCTTTTCTCATCGTGCTCAAAGTGGAGAAATTCACAGAGCAAGAGAAGGCTATCGTCACACGAATACGTGAGCATTTCACTGAGGATGCTCTGAAACACGCTGTCGTGGTCTTCACTCATGGAGACCAGCTCAATGACGGGGAGAAAATTGACGAGTATGTGCAGCAAAGTGAGGGTCTGAACAACCTTGTGAAGAAGTGTGGTGGTAGATGCCACGTCTTCGATAGCAAATACTGGAAGAACAACCAGCAGGATGAATACAGAAGCAACCAGTTCCAGGTGGACGGTCTGCTCAACAGCATAGAGCAGATAGTGATGGACAACAATGGAGGCTACTACACCAATGAAATGCTTCAAAGGGTGGAGAGTGAAATAAAAAAAGAGATAGAGCTCAATAAGCTGTCATCAGGAGACAGCTCACCTGAAACAATTAGAAGGCAGGCTAAAAGTGCTGTCTTAAAGAAGCTGCTAGAAAATGGAGGGTGGTCATGGCGTAAAGGCATTTTGGGTTTGGCACTTGCAACAGGATTAATGGCAGTAGTCGCTATGTGGATCAATTCAAAAGCAAGAGTCAAAGTTGAGATTCCTGAAAAAGAAATAATAGCACAACCAGCAGCAGCACCAGTGAAGGCAGTACAAAACACATTTGTGTTGATCATGGATCGGCTTTGGGATTTGTATGAGAGAATATACAATCCTTGGAATTCATTTGAATAAATCTCTCGTATGAATAAGTAAACTGTAAAACTGCACAGGCTGAATTAACTGGCCCACTGTGATTTCTTTTTTGTTATAAATGTTCCCTGTTGAATGAAAATATGCAACATGGGGATAAGAAAGTGTTTCTGAACTTTGAACATTGCTGCACAGTCACTTGTGCTTTTCAACATTATAGGGATTCTCCACCAATAGTACATGTAATGAGAAACACTACTTAACTTTTTCTCCATCTATGTCTCCTGTTGCTCCAGAGGAATTCTTAAATATCATTTGATCATGTTTTTTGCTTGACTGTAAATGTGTTATGCAACAATAAAACTGCTTTTTGGCTACATCTATCGCTCTCTTTTTTTAAATCTCTTTTCTGAACACACTCAAACTCAACTCAAAAATAGAAGTTATAACTACTGAGTATTTCTTTTTTCAGTGAGCCTGAGAGTTAAAAATGTTTATTATTTTACATTATCTACTGAAGAAAAAAATGATCTGGTCACATCAACTCTCATTTCCAAGCTAAGATCATTTTAGCTGTATTCATATATTCATATGAAGCGCATTATTTCTTCTTAATTTCTTTCTTATTAACTTCTCCAAAGTCATTTCCCTTTTAGACTGAATCACATTGTCCTCCAGCCTGTTCTTATAGTCTTAAGTTTTTTTCTTCCAGGATCTGCTGACAAGAAGCATCTTTACAGCATGATGCTCCCACCACCATGCTTCACAATGGAGCTGTGTTCGGTCTGCCATATTAAAATTAGAACTACTCTAGCTTTATTTAGAAAAAATAACTACTGCAGTGACAATGAAAACAGATACCAATGTTTCCTCTGAAAGACGCTTACAAGACACAATGAGGTTAAATGGCACGTCATGTCAGTTTTTCCATAGCCAGTAAAAACAAAAGTTAAATGCCTCCCTAATCAAGTCAAAGCAACCTGTCAAATTATCAGAGAATGTGAAACTAACACACACCCAGTTTCACACAAAGGATAAGATACCTTTGTGTTATGTAAAAAGTGTAAAAAAAAAAAAAAAAATTATATGTGTTTTTTAATTATTGAATGAGGAGATAAATATTAAGATGACCACACAATTCTCAAAAATATTACACAAGAAATTTTTGAAAAAAACAAATCATCTCAACCTTTCTTTGCTGACTCCTATGTCAAGGTGGCATGCGGAACCAGCTTCAAGTTTTATGTGCCATCCTTCATACCCTATTTCCTGGCACTAAAATAGATAGTTTGAAGCTTGTTTGAAATGACAGATGTTTCATAACTTAAAAATTAGTAAACTTGAACCTTTGGCATCCTGTTGTCAGTCAAAGTTAAAATGGTCTTAAGACACTCTAAAGTGTGTAGCTAATATTACTGCTGTTCCATTCTCTTGGTATCTCATGCCTCACAAATAAACGCTTACTGTAGTCTCCAGAATAACTTCAAAGGTAATGCATGCTCAGAACAGTAAACTGCATCTGTGCTGTAAACTAGGGTGGTCTGAGTTTGGCGAAGGGGAGCAGGGCTCTCTGCATCAGCTGCGTGCTTGGCCAACAAGTGGTTTTTGAGACTCTATGTAGTCTGGTGGAACACAGCTCACATCAACAGTGATTAGAATCATCAGGGCAGGACAAGGCTGCTTTGAGTTTGCCATTCAAAACATGGTTTTGTTTGACAGTTCCTGCTTGTAGAGGCTTGTTCGTGCCTTTCATCTACTGCTGCATCACTTCCTGATTTCCAAACTACGATTGTGTTTACGTGGTGTGGTTAACTTTATAGTAATATAAAACTTGACAGTACCAGTACATATGCACTTCATAGGTTGAGACATGCAACTATGAGGTTGATTTTGGCCTTTTACTTAACATTTTTAGACACGAGAAAGATAAGTCTATTTCACTGGTAACAAGTATTAAAGTTAACGTTTCAAGTGTGTCTAAAGTAGGATTTGAGGTCATATTTGTCAACCCTACTGCTTCTCATTTGTGAGGATATGTTGTAAAGCGCTGTAGTTTCTAATCATACTGAGGTCTGTGTTGTGCAGATATGTCTAATGCCAAACAAAACCAGTCAACAGGTAGAAAACGAAAGCACAGTTAGAGTGTTTTGACAGAGCTGGAGTAAAAACACAAGAAACATTGCAGGGCTTGGGTGACAATTGACAACATGGATGGTTGGTTGAGCTAAACTCATATGAGTGTGATGGGTGGCATGGATTTAGGAATAGCAGTTTGTTTTGAGACGTGGTTGAGCGGTTGGGTCACAGCGTTGATGGAAATATTCGATAGAAAGCTAAATTGGATACAATTCACGTGATAAATTGTGATGGCTTTGGTTATTCCATTCTTTTTTTACCAGGGTTATCATCATGTCTTTGATTTGTGAGCAAATGCCTGCTAAATACCTAATAATGTTTTACTCAATCTGGTGAGAGCAATCAGTGGATTAAACTGATTGAGGTCTATGAAAAACACGGTGAGAAGCAAAATGACAAGTGAAATGTAGTTCATTTATACCAATTAATTCTTCTCTTCTAGTGCTGACTTCAACGAGGATCGTCCTGCTGGGAAAAACGGGAGCTGGAAAAAGTAGCCTGGGTAATACTATATTTGGAGAGGATGTGTTCAACATAAGTCACTCTTCCATGTCTGAAGCAAGTCAGCCACGCGCAGAAACCAAACAAGTCAAAGGAAAGAGGACCACCTTGATCGACACGCGCAGTGTTCTAGACACATGCAGGTCTGATGAGTTACTCAAGGCTGATATAGTGAGGTGTATCACAGAGTGTGCTCCTGGGCCCCATGCATTTCTCATTGTGCTTAAAGTGGAGAAATACACAAAACAGGAGAAAGAGGTCATCGAAAAGATATGTGAATATTTCTCTGAAGATGCTCTAAAATATGCTGTGGTCGTCTTCACTCATGGTGACCAGCTCCCAGAGGGAATAACAATTGAGAAATTTGTGAGTCAGAATAAGGATCTGGACGAGTTGGTGAAGAAATGTGGTGGCCGATGTCATGTCGTTGATAATAAATACTGGAAAGATAACAAAGAGAATGTCTACAGGACCAACCACTACCAAGTGGCAGAGCTACTCAAGACAATAGACAAGATAGGTGGAGAAAACGATAGAGAGTACTTCACCAATGACATGCTAGAAGACGTGAAGAGACAAATAGAGACAGAAGAAGAGCACATTAAAGAAGCAGCAGGAAACATGTCACAGGAAGATATTAGAAATACAGCGAAAACCTCTGTGTTTGAAGAGTTGCTCACCAGATTAGCGGGCGCTGCAGCAGGTGTGCTCTTAGGAGCCTTCCTGGATGCGGCAAAGATCGTTAAATTAGATAATTTTCAAGGGCTTTTAAATGTTAGAGCTTTAGCATCAACAGCCACAGGAGGAACACTTGTACAAGCGTTGGGAAGTGGGGGAGTACAGGGAGGTCATATAGGATATCAAGCAGCTGAAGGTGCGAAGTCTCCACTGGAAGCCGTGAAGAAAGCCACTGGGGCTGTCTGGAACAACTCCAGTGGACCAGGGGGTGCAAAACGGTGAAACAATTAATAGACAGGAAATAGAACAGAGCAGCAACTTAATGTTTGGTGCATATTAATAGTTGATGACCCATATTTGTTCTAAAGTGCAAAACGTTAAAGTATTACGCAGAATGACCCGCTTCATAATAATATACATTATTTTATACAGATAGAAAATTGTGGGAAGTAATCAGGTTTGGTAGATTTAAACATGAGTGTCTGATCTTTTTGTATGGACTATGGGAACCTTCTGTCAAATTAGTGAGGTGATGGCCATAGCAATTGTTTTGATTATTGTATTATTCTAAAGATTTCTTGTGTTATTGTGATATTTAACAATTAAACACCAGTGTGATTTAAATTGTGTCTCTGTTACTCTACTGGATGTCTCTGTTAGTCTGAACTTCAGGTATGTTCATCAATAATAAAGGGAAGGAACCATGTTCCTGTAATTGTGTGGCAAGAGCAGGACTTCCTCACAAACTCAATGACCATGCAATAAGGGAACTAGTCAATGAGGCCACTAAGACACCTCTGACTATTCTGATAAAGTTAAAAGCTTCAGATTGGATGTACTCTACAACATCTCTGCACAGGTTCTTGACCAGTCAAATGGGACAGTTGCCAAGATCATAGTAAATTTTGACTAGAGTTCACCCAAAAGATTGTCAGAGAATCAAAGGTGAACAGGAAAAGGGTTCTGTGGTGTGATGACAGCAAAATGGGAAAGAGATGTTATGTTTGACTGGCAACAAACACTGCACATCCCCACTGTGAAGCATGCTGATGGCAGCATCACACTGTGGGGATGCTTCTCGTCAGAAGGCGTTAGACAGGAAAATCCTGGCAGACAATCTGATTCAGTCTGAAATATGACTATGGAGAAGAATTGTTTTCCAGCAACCACGTCGCGAAGCATACAATAACAGCTAACATTGCCTTGGGCAGAACAACATGGTGGCTGAGGTGATGGTTAATACTAGGGGTGGAGCCGAACCCAAAAAACGTGTTCGTTTTTTGTTTTGTTCTTTTACAAATATTTATGTTGATGAGTTGATGAGTGATGTTCAGGAGTCAGAGTGAAAAGCCTCGACTCTGTAACAGAGGAGGCTCTGACTGGACCAAACATGATTTAACTACATCACTAGTTTTGTCCAACAGACTTTTTTCCCCCTGGGTTGCAGAGGCAGCACTTTTAGGAAGCTGAATTTGACTGGAAGATTATTCCGTTCCGTTACATTAGTATTGAGACTCTGCAGTCAGGTTCTTTCACCATCTGTCTGTTAGCTCGGTAATTCAGACTACTGTCTACTGGTAATGGTAAATGGCACCTTTCTACCTACTGCTACTCAAATTGCTTTCCAGTCAGACACATCTACCCATTCACTCACAGCAGCACACACACATTCACACACCAGTGCAACGCATTGGGAACAACTGGAGGTTCAGTGTCTTGCTCAAGGACATTTCGGTTTGTTGCACATTCCAGGGATGGAACCACTAACCTCTCAACCTACTGAGCCAGTTGGGCATGTTACTTTTAAAAAGTATTTAGATATAGTTACTAGTTACTTCTCCCAAAGAGTAACTGAGTTAGTAACTGAATTACTCCACTATAAAAGTAACTACTTAGCAGTGTCAGTAACTATTGCGTTACTCCTTTTTGTGTGTGTGTAAGTTTAAATATGTTTAATAATTTGTTTTTTTTTCTTAGGTTTTACAAGCCAGTTGCATAGAGTAGAATTGCATAGACACGTACTTACACAGAACTTTTAATGTTTATTGCACCTCAGACCCCAACTGGTAGACATATAAGGCTTTCACATCGAAATCCCAGGTCGACCTTGGTCGACTCGCCTTTAGTGCTTACACATCGGCAAATTCCCGGGTCGTACCTCCGGCTGTGAGAGCTGCGTGTCTGTTTTTTCCTCCCTCATACGTCATCGCGTATATTGCAGATGAAGTTGCAGTTTGTGGATGACCCCCGCTCTTTCTAAAGGATATTAGAATAAATCACTGTGTCCTGCACAGAGCCCGATATCTGAGGACAAATCCCCCCTTTCTCAGATGCAGAGCGCTGCCACGATCGTTAAAGTGTGGGAGGTCGCTATACAAGATATATTTAAACAGTCACCGTTCACCTATGCGCTTCCATTAACGATTAACGATTTGATTAGTTTGATTAAAAAAATGAACAAAAATCTTTGCCCTTCAGAGATCAGTCTTAATGGGACTAAAACCTGTGTTTGAGCTGAAGCTTCTACAATGATACAGTCTGTCAGGCCTTTTACCTCAAGGATATTGAAATAACGCCGGTACTTCCACTTTGAAAAAGCCAACTTTTCCTCCACACTCGCCATTGCTGTCGCTCACCTCTGCTGCTTAGGTGTGTGTGAAGTTGCTGTGTGCGTGTGTGTAAACTGAACACTGTCTGTGATTGCCTTATCGTGAAAGTTTTCTCCACCTTAGTCAATCATCATCACCTACGCGATTGTCAACCGTCTCTGGGCAGAGAGACGTGGCTACTACGGTGCTTGTGCAGTATTATCGATGCAATGTAAAATCTTGATTCAAGATTCAAGGGTGACTATGGTTGTCATTACAATATCAAAAAGTCACCCGAGGGCTACATTTCTCTTTACTTTTTCTTGTATTTGGGGTGCGGCTCTGTAGTGGGCTTTACCGAATGATGTTGTATAACTGGATGTACATCTCTGTCACGCAAAGCTCCGATCTGTCGCCTGCAGTCACAATCAGACTTTCAGTATTAGTGCAGCAATTAAAGGAACCGTACCGCATGATTGGTTCGGAGGATGATGGCTGATACTTACCAGTACCCAGTTTTCTTTGAATTTGACAACCTCATTGAAGCGCAGAGGAAGAAAATAGAAAGATATTTCTGTGTTCGACGCAAATCGGGTGGAGGAGAGTGCGGACCACTGACCAGAGTGAATGACAACGTCTACAGCATAGCTTTCCGGTACCAGAAAGGTAGGTTGGAATTGTAATATTTAGCTATTGTTAAAGATTATAAGATTATTTTATCCTGTTGACTGAATTTACAACAGTCAAAATAAAATTATTTCACTACCTTACGTATTTATTCAGTTAATATTATTTTTCACTGATATGGGATGATTGATCTTAATCGAAGATTGCAGAAAGTGAGACACAAATACCAATGTGCCTTAGATCAGCAGGCAGTTCTTAAGAGGTCAGAGCACAATGTGGAGCTTGAAGACGGTCCTGTGGTGTTGACTGTCCGAGCCAGCCTCGAACCCCGCACCGCCACAGCTCCAGCTCAGGTCAGCGCATCATCTCTGTTCATCATCTCTATAACAAGTCTTGTAACTAGAAAATACTTTTACATTTTGTCACCATTAAGGTTGTGAATGGTATGTCTAAACTGAACGTAACGACTGTTATAATTTCTTTTTTTAAAAAAAGGTGTAAATTCATGATAATTTGGGTCTTCACAACACAGAGCCCACAGGATGTCCCTGCCTCAACTCCTCCACCAAGTGGTGAAGAAGAAGAACTACACCTCGGTGACGACGTGAAGGATGATCCCAAACATGAAGAGCTTGCTGCTATGGCCTGCCCTGCTCTGTCTTTTACAGAGGGTAGATCAGAGTCTGGTGAGGTGAGTGCCCTTAACATTGACTATTTATATTTAAGCTGTTGAATGTTGAAGCCCGGCCTTTTACAGAGAATACAATCAGAGATAGAAAATCTGTCCATTCCAGGTTGATAACAACCAGGTTGTAATCTGGTGGTGATATAATGGCTTAGATAGCATATTTAACAATTTGTACAAAGTGTAATGATTACACTTCATTTAATTCATCAAAAATGATTATTTTATACCTTAGCTTACCTTTATACGGGATATATTTGTTTTGGTTCACCATATCCACAGTAATTATTCTTTCAACTTTTATACCCTGATCATAGACATCCAGTCATTTCACTCTCTCTGAGTCACATGGAATTATATCATGTGACTTAGGTTCTTCCACACCAGGTCTCAGTGACAGTTGCTTTGACTTTCACTTCTCAGTGCCCAGGAAAATGCAGTCTCTTATTCACCCAAAAATAACTTTTAGATTTTTTGTAATAGATTTCATGCCTGTGAAGGTTGTCATTCATCCAGGTCATGTATAAAAACGTTAAATAAAGGCAACTGGACGTAGAGTTTCTTGAAAATGTTTCACCACTCATCCGAGCAGCTTCTTCTGTCCTAATGGACTTGTGGGAAAATTAGTTTTAAATAGGAACAGAAACTAGCTTGACTTGTGTTCTATTTAAACCTCAACCACTCCTTTAGAACCAAAGACTTGGGTGAGTGACAGACTTTCAAAATCAAGAAATCCAGTTGCCTTTTTTTAAATTAAAGAATTAAAGAAAAACTCAATTCTTACAGGAGGAAACCTTGAGAAGAACCCACCTCATATGGTGGGACCCATCTGCATGAGGCAGCTAGCAAGCGGCAAGAAAAGAGACAAAAAAGAGAGGATAGAAGGAACAAAATAAACATCTATCACAGATATTGTACATCTGACTAAAGCAAACATGAGGAATCTGATGATGATGCAAGTACAAGATACAGCTGATAATGTCACATGGCAGTTTGAAAATATAAGAGGTGTCATAGGTAGGTTGGAGAATCGCAGGACATGAAGAATTGCCAGGTTGAGACTGCAACGACCCAAACTGGGAGCTGGTTCCACAGGAGAGGACCCTGATAGCTGAAGGCTCTACCTCTATTTCTACCTTTTGAAAATCTAGGAACCATAAGCAGACCTGCTGATGAGTGAGATCTGTTCGGACAATATGGTACTATGAGGTCTTTCAGATATAATGGAGCAGGGCCTTGTATGTAAGGAGGAGGATTTTAAATTTTATTATGTATTTTAAAGGAAGCCAATGAAGAAGAGCTGAAAGTGGAGTAATATCTAAGTAGCAATAGTAAGTGTAGTCATAGTAATCTCTTTACTGCCAATTTCAGTCACTGCTCTTGTTGCAGCACAGTTATCCACACTGGAACTAAACCCTTTACTTCCTTTATACCTGTTCAGGAATCATTTAAAAACCAAGGATTAACTGAAGAAGTGCACCAAAAAGACCAAGACCAGGGTGAGTGGAGACACTGTAGACACTAAAGAATCTGAATATGCTCTGTAAAGCTCTGGTCTCATCAAACCAACTTTTTCTGTGTAAATAACTGTTTTTTTTTCCTCTGTGTTTCCTTCAAATTAACCCCTGATCTTTCCAGTCATGTACATCTGCTAGTATTCTCATCAAATCATTCCACAAGAGCACAAGAAAATAACTCTGTACCTAACGGACCTTATTCTCCTCTAGTGTCTGCTACGAAGAGATTAGTGGTGCTGGGGAAAACTGGATCTGGGAAAAGCAACCTGGCTAACACCATATTTGGAGAGCATTTGTTCGAGACATACTATTCTGCCAACTCTGGAACACATAAGTGTAAAGCAGTAACTAAATGTGTCAATGAAAGAACCATTGCTTTTATTGACACCCCTGGTTTCTTTGACACAGAAAGGCCTGAAGGTAATCTGACCTCAGAGATAATGAGGTGTTTCACAGAATGCGCTCCTGGGCCCCATGCTTTTCTCATTGTGCTCAAAGTGGAGAAATACACAGAGCACGAGAAAGATGTAATTAAAAAGATATACAAGTGTTTCTCCAAAGAGGCTCTAAAATATGCTGTGGTCGTCTTCACTCATGGTGACCAGCTCCCAGAGGGAAAGACGATTAAGGAATTTGTCAGTCACAACAAGAATCTGGACGAGTTGGTGAAGAAATGTGGTGGCCGATGTCATGTCGTTGATAATAAATACTGGAAAGATGACAAAGAGGGTGACTACAGGAGCAACCGTTACCAAGTGGCAGAGCTACTCAAGACAATAGACAAGATAGCTGAGGAAAACGATAGAGAGTACTTCACCAATGACATGCTAGGAGACGTGAAGCGACAAATAGAGACAGAAGAAGAGCACATTAGACAGTCAGCTGGATGTGAAATGTCAGAGGAAGAGATTACAAAGACAGCTAAAACCAGTGTGTTTAAGGATTTGCTGACCAGATACAGTGGTGTTTCATCAGGTGTGCTGTTAGGAGCCTTCCTGAGTGTAGCAGGGATGGTGATGTCAAGACGTGTCTAGGAACTTTCAGAGTCAGCACCACCACCATCAACAGGTGGAGGAACAGCAGCAGAAAGAGATCAGATTGGACTTAAAACAGCTGTAGCTATGGAGTCTTTCAGGTCTCTACCAGACCAGGGGTGCAAACAGCAAAACACTAAATAGAGAAAAGACAATAAAAAGAGGAGAGCTTGATGTTTTTGTCATAGCAACTGTGGTGGAATTATTACCTTTACTAAAGTGGTGAGTATGAAACTGGTCTATAATGTCTCAGGTAGTGCTTTACAAGGAAACTTAACATGTGATTATTTAGCAATGGTGTGGTGGGAGCAGCGCAATAGTAGTTGGTTGTTACTTTTTAAATATTCCAGTTATAGATCCAATCAAACAGCTAAACAATTCTAATGCTGACATGAGCCAATAATTAGACTTTGATATGAGGAGTTTATTGAAGGGTTATCTATGTAACCTTTTTATACATTATTAAGTTTATCTAGGAAGGATGAGGACATGTAATATGTGATAACATCTGATCACTTTATTGTCTTCTCTTGGTCTTTGTCTCTGTTTTTGAGCATTTTTAACAACTGCAGTAAAATAAGGTTTTAATGTTGTGTGTCATTTCTTATTCATTTGTTTCATTTTCATATAATTCTATGTTTATTGCTTTATGTTATACATTATTAACTCTATCTAGGACAGAATTTGAATGTTGAATGCTGGTCTGCACTATGTATAACACTTTGTTAAGAGTTATTTTAATTGTGGTTCGGTCTTCCTCAAACTCCACACTGTAAACTAGCAAATGAAGAATAAACAAAATAAACCAAAAAATGTGTTTCAGTCAGGTGCCTTACAATTTGAAAAGATTGTGGACATAGTAATTATTATTAATTTATCAATAACGAATTATTTAGACAAAAAGACAGTGCTCTCTACACAAACATGCATAAATAATAGGTATTTTGTTTGTGTTTCGGCATGCCATGTTATTCTGGTTATGTAGCTTGCTCAGACCCTAAAGGGTTGCCTTGATAGACCAATTTAAAGTCTCAGAGTCACAGACAACACCCTGAACAGCAACTGAACGATCAGTCACATGAGTCACTCCTCCATATAAAGGAGCTGTGTTTATATGTGTGTGTGTGTGTGTGTGTGTGTGTGTGTGTGTGTGTGTGTGTGTGTATATATATATATATATATATATATATATATATAACTTATAAGACCAGATCTTTGTCTGTGTCATACAATACAGTTTTCCTTAATACGATTATTGTCAGAGAATTTATCAATTTATCACGATATTACGATAATCACGATTATTATGATTAAATGACTGATTTCACAACTCTGTAAAACCACATCAACACTCATTGAAGGTCTTACAGTTTCCTTCATTTCTATCTTTTGACGCCAAAATATAATTGTATTACTAATTATATAACCCAATATTTGTATATTGTATATTTAAGTATCTGCTTATATAGGACCAATCATTGATCCCCCAGGAGAATTGTTTTAATTATATAAGTCATCAATTGGCATTTTTACCAGATGTTTAAGTTTATTATTTAAATTAGAATGACATAAACAAATTAGTAAAACATAAAACAGACTGTAAGCACAAGTATACAAGCACTGGATCGAGCTGGAAGCACAAGCCCAAAGTTTATGCACAGATGGGAGAAAGCAAAAGGAGGTAATGCTAAATGTTCACTTGACTACATGACGTTTTCTTCCTCATGTCACTGCACAGACACGGACACCGTCCGACGTAGGTGTTGCGTAACTTTGTTTTTGTTCTGTTTGAGTTGCTCTTAACTATGGTTCCGGCATAATATTTTCTAACGGTATTCAGGAAACATTACGATCAATTAATGGTAGCACTTAATACCGCGATTAATTGTGAAATCGAGTAATCGTGACATCCTTAGTCTCACATGATGGTTGTTTTGCAAGTGTCACTGTTTAATAGAGATGAGATTTATGTCTCTTTAAAGGGACCTGGATTTTGTCCTTTCAAAGATGTGTTCTAAAGACTTGCTCATTCTGATATTTATTCATCTTTAAGTTGCCAACCTGGGCTTAACTTTATCCTCAAAATACTGTGACAGAGTATGATCTGGATCAGAATCATTCAAACCTAGACACCCCATCAATACACATTCTCTTGGTGCGATAATTAAGTCTGTCTATATCTAAAACGTATTCTGTATAGACAGACGCTTTATTTATTGCATGAAAGTAACCAGAAAGTGAACTCCATCTTCTGTAAAGCTCATCACCATATGTGCTCCTTCACCAACACCGTTGTAAAGTGAAGAGGGGCTTCTCTGCGCAAATATGTGAAACACAGCAAACATAAATAAATACATGAATAAATAAATAGCGGCTTGCAATTTAGACCGGGTTTCCTTCCTTCATTTTAAAGAGCCGTTCAATAAATTCGGTCCGTTCGCGAACGTCACAGTAGTGTTTCGTCTGCAGTCCCAGTCAGACTTTCTGTATTAACTCAATACTTACAGGAACAACACTGCAGGCTCGGGTCTTACAGGAGGAGTATGGCGGATACTAACCAATACCATGTTTTCTTTGAGTTTCACAATCTTGTCGAAGAGCAGGAGAAGATAATAGAAAGATATTTTCGTATTCGACGCAAATCGGGTGGAGGAGAGTGCGGACCACTGACCAGAGTGAATGACAACGTCTACAGTATAGCTTTCAAGTGCCAGGAAGGTCAGTCACTGTTGTAATATTAAGATATTATTAAAGATTAGATGGTTATTTTATGAAATGGAGCACGTTGTTCGGAAAAGACTGTGTTCTGTCAAAAACGCACGAAACCCTGTTAGAACAAACTAGTTACACTTTATTTATTTATTTATTTATTTATTTGTGTTGTTGTTGTTGTTGTCCATGGAACCTTGGATATGGAATGTTGTGAATGGATGTTTAAAAAAAGTTAAACTTGCGCGGTCTCACTCATAAATTTCAACTGCAGTCACGCCCTCTGCGCTTCGGCGAGGCACGGTCGCGCTATCTACACTTGAAAATCGAGTGCCCGTCTACATCGCATCGGACGGTAAAGCGTTTGAGCGGTTTTATGGTGCATTCAAGCGCATCCCGTAAACTCGGAAGTCTATATTTTTCTTCTTATTTTCATTTGTTGAAATGCATATATCAGTCATTACTTTGTTGTTATTTTACTACATTCTATTTAATGATTAAAACTAAATGATAGAACAAAATTATTGAAGCATATTCAGAATCCAACTCATTTCTGCATTGTCAGATTTGAAATCTTAATTAAGAAAAGAATCAAATTGTTTTCCGCATACTCTACAGCTACCACTGTAGTGATTTTTAACTTAATTCACTGCATCATTTTCTGAAAATGTGATGTTGAATTCATATCCAATGAATGATGCATATGGGCAGATTAAAAAAATAATTTAAATAAATCTGCCCGTATAAGTTGAAAATCACCACAGTGGTAGCTGGGGACATGTAGAACAAGAATCTGGTGGAGTTTGCAGAAAACAATTTGATTTGTTTTCATTTTTTTTCATTTTTTTAATCTGCCCATATACATCATTCATGTAGCCAATTTCAACACAAGTTTATTTGAAAATTATTTTAGTTTGCAGAAAACAATTTGTTTTTTTTTTTTGTTTTTTTTTTAAATTTAATCTGCCCATATACATCATTCTTTGGATATGAATTCAACATCACATTTTCAGAAAATGATGCAGTGAAATAAACTGAAAATCACCACAGTGGTAGCTATAGAGTATGCGGAAAACAATTTGATTCTTTTCTTAATTAAGTTTTCAAATCTGACAATGCAGAAATGAGTTGGATTCTGAATATGCTTCAATAATTTTGTTCCATCATTTAGTTTTAATCGTTAAATAGAATGTAGTAAAATAACAACAAAGTAATGACTGATATATGCATTTCAACAAATGAAAATAAGAAGAAAAATATAGACTTCCGAGTTTACGGGATGCACTTGAATGCACCATAAAACCGCTCAAACGCTTTACCGTCTCGATTTTCAAGTGTAGATAGCGCGACCGTGCCTCGCCGAAGCGCAGATGGCGTGACTGCAGTAAATTTCAGGTAGATTGTTTTGCCCTTCATTATAAAATCGTCGTAGGAGAAGCAGTTATATAAGGAATGAAACTGAAGCTGTATCTTTAACTCATAATGTAACTCGTTGTGCCTTAGATCAGCAGGCAGTTCTTAAGAGGTCAGAGCACGATGTGGAGCTTGAAGACGGTCCTGTTGTGTTGACTGTCCGAGCCAGCCTCGAACCCCGCACCGCCACAGCTCCAGCTAAGGTCAGAGCATCATCTCTGTTCATCATCTCTGTTTTTAACTAAAAAGGTTTTGTTCCCAGAAAAGACATTTTCTCACCATTGCAGTCGTGAATGTTGTGTCTAAAGTTAAATCTATGACTGCTGTAAAACATTTCTTTAAAAATGGTATAAATTATCATTATCATGTAGGCGTCTTTTTACCACAGAGCCCACAGGCTATCTCTGCCTCAACTCTTCCACCAAGTGGTGAAGAAGAAGAAGAAGAATTATACCTCGATGTTGACCTCTGGGACCTCGAGGATGATCCCAAACATGATCAAGAGCTTGCTGCTATGGCCTGCTCTTCTCTGTTATATGCAGAGGAGGGTAGGTCAGCGTCTGGTGAGGTGAGTGCCCTTATACTGACTATTCATATTTAAGATGTTGAGTACTGAAGCCCGGTCTTTTACAGAGAATACATCAGAGATAGAAAATCTGTCCATTCCAGATGACCACAATTAGGTTGTAATCTGGTTGACTAGTCTATCATGCTTAACCATTTAAACAAATTGTAATGTTTACTCTACAGGCACGCTTGTAAGGTATATTCAGCTATATTGGGGCATTTTGGCAATGTGCTCTCTCTAGTGAATCTTTTCATCAGTTTAACTTCTTCAACTTCTTCAGTCTGAAGAAGCTACTCGGATATTGGCGAAACGTCTTCAAGAATTCTACAAGTCCAGCTGACTTATATTTAACGCTTTTTGGATATGCCTTCAAAACCATACGTTCATTCAGTATTTCAGTATTATTCGTTCAAACTGTATCCCTGATCATAAACATCCGACAGCACACATGTCATTTTGTCATATGGAATCAGTCATGTGTCACCATCAGTTGTTTTGACTTTAATTTTTCAGAGCCAAGTCCATTGCTATTCCTCATTCACCTATGATAATTTCAGTAAATGTTATGTCTTGAAGGTTGTCAGTATCAGGTCTGGTATGTCAAGCAAATTAAAAAAGAACGACTGTAATCGCTTACTTCATTCTGAAGTAGTTCTTCAGCGGGTTAGCTCACAGAACTTCATTACTAGTGTCATTTAAACCTCCTAGTCCCATTAAACACTTTAAGAAATCAACAAGTCAGTCACGTTCTTAATGATTTCAAAGTATGAATCATCGTTTTCCATCACCGGCAAACCCTTTATACCATTCAGCCTGTCAGGACTTTCAAGACCTGGATTAACTGAAGTGTGCGCAACAAGACGGTGAGTGGAGACATTTGACACAAGATCTGAAGCTGAAAAACTTGGCTTCAGAAAACCAACTTTTCTGCCATCTAAATAACTGGGTTTCTATAGTATTCTTATAAATGTCCTGACATTTTCTCTTACATCTGGCAGCAATCATCATGTGATCAGTCCCACAAGCACAAGAAATCTCTGCCTAACGGTCCTATTCCCCTAGTGTGAGCTACGAAGAGATTAGTGGTGCGGACTGGGATCTGGACAAAAGCTGCCCGCAACACCATATTTGAGAGCATTTGTTCAGACGCACTATTCATGCAACAACTCTGGTAACACTGTGTAAAGCCATTATACTAATATGTCAATATTTAGAAATTAGTTTATGAAGCCCTGGTTCTTTGACAGAAATAGCCGAATAGAGAAATCTGCCATTCAGATGACATTAATTAGGTTGAATCTGGTTGACGCACATGCTTAACATTTAACAATTGTAATGTTTACTCTACAGGCACGCTTGTAAGGTATATTCAGCTATATTGGGGCATTTTGGCAATGTGCTCTCTCTAGTGAACTCTTTTCATCAGTTTAACTTCTTCAACTTCTTCAGTTCTGAAGAAGCTACTCGGATAATTGGCGAAACGTCTTCAAGAAATTCTACAAGTCCAGCTGACCTTATATTTAACGCTTTTTTGGATATGCCTTCAAAACCATACGTTCATTTCAGTATTTCAGTATTATTCGTTCAAACTGTATCCCTGATCATAAACATCCAGACAGCACACATGTCATTTTGGTCATATGGAATCATGTCATGTGTCACCATCAGTTGTTTTGACTTTAATTTTTCAGAGCCAAGTCCATTGCTATTCCTCATTCACCCTATGATAATTTTCAGTAAATGTTATGTCTGTGAAGGTTGTCAGTCATCCAGGTCATGGTATGTCCAAGCAAAGTTAAAAAAAAGGCAACTGGACTTGTAGAGTTCGCTTCAACATTCATCTGAGTAGCTTCTTCAGTTCTGGGTGTAGCTCATCAGAAACTTCATTGACTAGTGTCCTATTTAAACCTCAACTAGTCCATTAGAAACACCTTTAAGAAACTCAACAAGTCCAGTCACCTTTCTCTAATATTTTCAAAGTATTGAATGTCATCTTTTTCTCCATCACTCTGGAACTAAACCCTTTATTCCATTCATTCCTGTTCAGGAAACCTTTCAACACCAAGGATTAACTGAAGATGTGCAGCAACAAGACCAGGGTGAGTGGAGACATTGTAGACACTAAAGAATCTGAATCTGCCCTGAAAAACTCTGGCTTCAACAAACCAACTTTTTGCATCTAAATAACTGAGGTTTCTATAGGTATTCTTATAAATAAGTCACTGACATTTCTACTCGTGTACATCTGGCAGCAATCATCATTGATTCATTCCTCAAAAGCACAAGAAAATAACTCTGTACCTAACGGTCCTTATTCTCCTCTAGTGTCTGCTACGAAGAGATTAGTGGTGCTGGGGAAAACTGGATCTGGAAAAAGCGCCCTGGCTAACACCATATTTGGAGAGCATTTGTTCGAGACATACTATTCTGCCAACTCTGGAACACATGAATGTAAAGCAGTAACTAAATGTGTCAATGAAAGAACCATTACGTTTATTGACACCCCTGGTTTCTTTGACACAGAAGGGCCTGAAGGCAATCTGACCTCAGAGATAATGAGGTGTATCACAGAGTGCACTCCTGGGCCCCATGCTTTTCTCATTGTGCTCAAAGTGGAGAAATACACAGAGCACGAGAAAGAGGTCATTGAAAAGATATATCAGTGTTTCTCTGAAGAGGCTCTAAAATATGCTGTGGTCGTCTTCACTCATGGTGACCAGCTCCCAGAGGGAATAACAATTGATAAATTTGTGAGTCAGAATAAGGATCTGGACGAGTTGGTGAAGAAATGTGGTGGCCGATGTCATGTCGTTGATAATAAATACTGGAAAGATGACAAAGAGGGTGACTACAGGAGCAACCGTTACCAAGTGGCAGAGCTACTCAAGACAATAGACAAGATAGCTGAGGAAAACGATAGAGAGTACTTCACCAATGACATGCTAGGAGACGTAAAGCGACAAATAGAGACAGAAGAAGAGAACATTAGACAGTCAGCTGGATGTGAAATGTCAGAGGAAGAGATTACAAAGACAGCTAAAACCAGTGTGTTTGAGAATTTACTGACCAGATATGGTGGTGTTTCATCAGGTGTGCTGTTAGGAGCCTTCCTGAGTGTTGCAGGGATGGTAATGTCAAGACGTATCTAGAGGCTTTCAGAGTCAGCACCACCACCATCAACAGGTGGAGGAACAGCAGCAGAAAGAGTTTTTGTCATAGTAACTGTGGTGGAACACATATTGTTACCTTTACTAAAGTGGTGAGTATGAAACTGGTCTATAACGTCTCAGGTAGTGCTTTACTAGGAAACTTAATAGGTGTTTATTTAGCAATGGTGTGGTGGGAGCAGCACAATATTAGTTGGTTGTTACTTTTTAAATGTTCCCGTTATAGATCCAATCAAACGGCTAAACAATTCTAATGCTGACATGAGCCAATAATTAGACTTTGATATGAGGAGTTTATTGAAGGGTTATCTATGTAACCTTTTTATACATTATTAAGTTTATCTAGGAAGGATGAGGACATGTAATATGTGATAACATCTGATCACTTTACTGTCTTCTCTTGGTCTTTGTCTCTGTTTTTGAGCATTTTTAACAACTGAAGTAAAATAAGGTTTTAATGTTGTGTGTCATTTCTTATTCATTTGTTTCATTTTCATATAATTCTATGTTTATTGCTTTATGTTATACATTATTAACTCTATCTAGGACAGAATTTGAATGTTGAATGCTGGTCTGCACTATGTATAACACTTTGTTAAGAGTTATTTTAATTGTGGTTCGGTCTTCCTCAAACTCCACACTGTAAACTAGCAAATGAAGAATAAACAAAATAAACCAAAAAATGTGTTTCAGTCAGGTGCCTTACAATTTGAAAAGATTGTGGACATAGTAATTATTATTAATTTATCAATAACGAATTATTAAGACAAAAAGACAGTGCTCTCTACACAAACATGCATAAATAATAGGTATTTTGTTTGTGTTTCGGCATGCCATGTTATTCTGGTTATGTGGCTTGCTCAGACACTAAAGGGTTGCCTTGATAGACCAATTTAAAGTCACAGAGTCACAGACAACACCCTGAACAGCAACTGAACGATCAGTCACATGAGTCACTCCTCCATATAAAGGAGCTGCTTATATATATATATATATATATATATTCAAATATATATATATACTTTTGATGCCAAAATATAATTATATTACTAATTATATGACCCAATATTTGTAAGTATCCGTTTATATAGGACCAATCATTAATCCCCCAAGAGAATTGTTTAAATTATTTCAGTCATCAATTGTCATTTATACCACATGTTTAATTTTATTATCTAAATTAGAATGACATAAACAAATTAGTAAAACATGAAACAGACACGAAGCACAAGTGTACAAGCACTGGATCGAGCTGGAAGCACAAGCCCAACGTTTATGCACAGATGGGAGAAAGCAAAAGGAGGTAATGCTAAATGTTCACTTGACCACATGGCGTTTTCTTCCTCATGTCACTGCACAGACACGGACACTGTCCGACGTAGGTGTTGCGTAACTTTGTTTTTGTTCTGTTTGAGTCGCTCTTAACAATGGTTCCGGCATAATATTTTCTAAACGGTATTCAGGAAACATTACAATCAATTAATCGTAGCGCTTAATACAGCGATTAATTATGAAATCGAGTAATCGTGACATCCTTAGTCTCACATGATGGTTGTTTTGCAAGTGTCACTGTTTAATAGAGATGAGATTTATGACACTTTGAAGGGACCTGGATTTTGTCCTTTCAAAGATGTGTTCTAAAGACTTGCTCATTCTGATATTTATTCATCTTTAAGTTGCCAACCTGGGCTTAACTTACTTTATCCTCAAAATACTGTGACAGAGTATGATCTGGATCAGAATCATTCAAACCTAGACACCCCATCAATACACATTCTCTTGGTGTGATAATTAAGTCTGTCTATATATAAAACGTATTCTGTATAGACAGACGCTTTTTTAATTGCATGACTGGAAAGTAACCCGAAGTGAACTCCATCTTCTGTAAAGCTCATCACCATATCTGCTCCTTCACCAACACCGTTGCAAAGTGAATAGGGGCTTCTCTGTGCAAATGTCTGAAACACAGCAAAAATAAATAAACAAATGAATGAATAAATAACAGCTTGCAATTTAGACCGGGTTTCCTTCCTTCATTTTAAAGAGCCGTTCAATAAATTCGGTCCGTTCGCGAACGTCACAGTAGTGTTTCGTCTGCAGTCCCAGTCAGACTTTCAATATTAGCTCAATACTTACAGGAACAACACTGCAGGCTCGGCTCTTACAGGAGGAGTATGGCGGATACTAACCAATACCATGTTTTCTTTGAGTTTCCCAATCTTGTCGAAAAGCAGGGGAGGATAATACATAGATATTTTCGTGTTCGACGGAAATCGGGTGGAGGAGAGTGCGGACCACTGACCAGAGTGAATGACAACGTCTACAGTGTAGCTTTCAGGTGTCAGGAAGGCAAGTCACTGTTGTAATATTAAGATATTATTAAAGATTAGATGGTTATTTTATGAAATGGAGTAAGTTGTTCGGAGTAGACTGTGTTCTGCTAAAAAAACGCACCGAAGATCTGTCAGAACAAACTGGTTACACTTTATTTATTTATTTATATATTTATTTAGTTAGTTATGGGGTCGATTGTACCTTGGATATGGAATGTTGTGAATGGATGTTAAAGAAAAGTTAAACTTGCGCGGTCTCACTCATAAATTTCAGGTAGATTTTTTTGCCCTTCATTATAAAATCATCGTAGGAGAAGCAGTTATATAAGGAATGAAACTGAAGCTGTATCTTTAACTCATAATGTAACTCGTTGTGCCTTAGATCAGCAGGCAGTTCTTAAGAGGTCAGAGCACGATGTGGAGCTTGAAGACGGTCCTGTTGTGTTGACTGTCCGAGCCAGCCTCGAACCCCGCACCGCCACAGCTCCAGCTAAGGTCAGAGCATCATCTCTGTTCATCATCTCTGTTTTTAACTAAAAAGGTTTTGTTCCCAGAAAAGACATTTTCTCACCATTGCAGTCGTGAATGTTGTGTCTAAAGTTAAATCTACGACTGCTGTAAAACATTTTTTTAAAAAAGGTGTAAATTATCATTATCATGTAGGCGTCTTTTTACCACAGAGCCCACAGGCTATCTCTGCCTCAACTCCTCCACCAAGTGGTGAAGAAGAAGAAGAATTATACCTCGATGTTGACCTCTGGGACCTCGAGGATGATCCCAAACATGATCAAGAGCTTGCTGCTATGGCCTGCTCTTCTCTGTTATATGCAGAGGAGGGTAGGTCAGCGTCTGGTGAGGTGAGTGCCCTAATACTGACTATTCATATTTAAGATGTTGAGTATTGAAGCCCAGTCTTTTACAGAGAATACAATCAGAGATAGAAAATCTGTCCATTCCAGATGACCACAATTAGGTTGTAATCTGGTTGACTAGTCTATCATGCTTAACCATTTAAACAAATTGTAATGTTTACTCTACAGGCACGCTTGTAAGGTATATTCAGCTATATTGGGGCATTGTGGCAATGTGCTCTCTCTAGTGAACTCTTTTCATCAGTTTAACTGATAACCCAACATATGACACATTTATGAATTCCCCCTGATGTCTAATCCCTGATCTCTAAGAATCCCTGATTTTTTTGAAAGGAAAAAACAAAAAAATTCAAGATTCAAGATCACTTTATTAATCCCCACAGATCCACAAGAGTCTCAAGATAACAAAGAACATATGTGAACCAGACGTAGACATAAGAATAAGAGTCAAAACAAAATAAAAATAATCTTAAAAAATAGAAAAAGAATGAGGTAGTAAGTAAGAATTACAAAAGAAGCAGTCCAATTTACTTATTTACCTGGAATATACAGCATTTATGTACAGACATGAGATATATAGACATTTAAAGTGTCTCAGTCCCAAAGTTATATAAAGTGTCTATAAAGTGTCTTGAGTGCAGATGTGCAACAGACAGTGCAATCACCCAAGCCATTAACCATTAGCCTGCTAACAGTTAGCGCTGTGTATTCTGATGGCTGTGGGCATGAATGACCTCCTGAAGCGTTCTGTCCTACAGCTCAGTGAGCAATTGGCTGCGGCTGCTTTCCTGTCCAGCCAGGATGGAGTGAAGGGGGTGGCTGTCACAGACCAGGATGCTCTGTACCTTCCTCCTGTAGCACCTTTCAGTGACAGTGCCCACAGAGTCCAGACTCCTCCCCAGAACCGAGCCAGCCCTACGGATGAGCTTGTCCAGACGCCTCCTGTTCTTGGCTGTCAGGCTGCCCCCCCAACAGACGACAACATACAGCACAGCACTCTCAACAACAGACTTGTAAAACGTGTACAGCATTTCATTACACACATCAAAATGTGCAATATTTTCCAAAAATTAGGTTCAAAGTGGAATATTTGGAATGAGGTTATTACAGAAACACTGATTTTGAGGCATTATTATTTTAGGAGAGTTTACGCAAAAAAATATACACATTTTGAATTTGTAAGTTACATTCTCTGTTTTCTTGTTATTTTGCTTTTGTCAAAGAGCTCCTTTTATCTGTTAAAATAATAACCCAACATATAATATATTTCTGAATCCTTACAGATGTCTAAATTCTTATTATAAATTATAAATGTAATTTAAAAAGCATTTTAACAGTAACATTATAACAAGAATATGATCTAATTAAAAAAATGTTTGCTCTCAAAGCCATATGTTAATTTCAGTATTTCAGTATTATTCATTCAAACTGTATCCCTGATCATAAACATCCAGATAGCACACATGTCATTTTGGTCACATGGAATTATGTCATGTGTCACCATCAGTTGTTTGACTTTCATTTTTCAGAGCCAAGTCCATTGCTATTCCTCATTCACCCTATAATAATTTTCAGTAAATGTTATGTCTGTGAAGGTTCATCTGAGTAGCTTCTTCAGTTCTGAGTGAAGCTCTTTAGAAACTTGATTGACTAGTGTCCTATTTAAACCTCAACTAGTCCATTAGAAACATCTTTAAGAAACTCAACAAGTCCAGTCACCTTTCTCTAATATTTTCAAAGTATTGAATGTCATCTTTTTCTCCATGACTCTGGAACCAAACCCTTTATTTTCTTCATTCCTGTTCAGGAAACCTTTCAACACCAAGGATTAACTGAAGATGTGCAGCAACAAGACCAGGGTGAGTGGAGACATTGTAGACACTAAAGAATCTGAATCTGCCCTGAAAAACTCTGGCTTCAACAAACCAACTTTTTGCATCTAAAAAACATCCACTTGTCTACATCTGGCAGCATTCATCATTGATTCATTCCTCAAAAGCACAAGAAAATAACTCTGTACCTAACGGTCCTTATTCTCCTCTAGTGTCTGCTACGAAGAGATTAGTGGTGCTGGGGAAAACTGGATCTGGGAAAAGCAACCTGGCTAACACCATATTTGGAGAGGATTTGTTCAAGACCTATGATTATGACAACTCTGGAACACATGAATGCAAAGCAGTAACTAAATGTGTCAATGAAAGAACCATTACTTTTATTGACACCCCTGGTTTCTTTGACACAGAAAGGCCTGAAGGTAATCTGACCTCAGAGATAGTGAGGTGTATGACAGAGTGCGCTCCTGGGCCCCATGCTTTTCTGATTGTGCTCAAAGTGGAGAAATACACAGAGCACGAGAAAGATGTCATTGAAAAGTGTTTCTCCAAACAGGCTCTGAAATATGCTGTGGTCGTCTTCACTCATGGAGACCAGCTCCAGGAGGGAATGACGATTAAGGAATTTGTGAGTCAGAATAAGGATCTGGACGAGTTGGTGAAGAAATGTGGTGGCCGATGTCATGTCGTTGATAATAAATACTGGAAAGATGACAAAGAGGATGACTACAGGAGCAATCGCTACCAAGTGGCAGAGCTACTTGAGACAATAGACAAGATAGCTGAGGAAAACGATAGAGAGTACTTCACCAATGACATGCTAGAAGACATGAAGCGACAAATAGAGACAGAAGAAGAGAACATTAGACAGTCAGCTGGATGTGAAATGTCAGAGGAAGAGATTACAAAGACAGCTAAAACCAGTGTGTTTAAGAATTTGCTGACCAGAAACAATGGATCCAATGGATTCAATGTATTTGATGTATTCAATCAGAATTCATCAGGTGTGCTGTTAGGAGCCTTCCTGAGTGTTGCATTGATGGTAATGTCAAGACGTATCTAGAGGCTTTCATAGTCAGTACCACCACCATCAACAGGTGGAGGAACAGCAGCAGTTGTCTTGGCTGCTGGAAGCAGGAGAATGAAGGGATTTAAAACAGCTGAAGCTATGTTCTGTCTTTATCAGACCAAGGGGTGCAAACAGCAAAACAAGAAATAGAGCAGAGCTTGATGTTTTTGTTTTGTAATACCATTATTATCTAATTATTGAAGGATTATTAATGTCAATTCACATATGAGATTGTGAAGAATGATGTTTTTCTTATTCTATTTTTTATATTTCCTTGTTGACGTGATTCTTAAGTGAGCAATTAAGAGGAGATTCATTAAATGCTTAATATGTACTTTTATACATAAACTCTGTCTAGGAAGGACGAAAGGCATTCGCAACATTGGAGCATCCTTTAAACGCTGTTACGTTTATTCATTTGTGCTATGTATACCACTTTATTTTACACTTCTTTAAAAAAAAAAAATCTTGTATGTGGGGATATTTAACAATTAAAAAGTGTCTGACTCAATATTTGGGCTACATTAAACTCCAGCATGTAACCATCTTAAAATATCAATGATCTCAACTTTTTCTTAATATCAATATTCTCTTTACAAACACATGCATAAGTACCCAAATATTATCTACTTCTGCTAATGTCCTGCTTTAAGAAGTTTTAATTAAATGTTTTATGTCACCTACTTCACAGATAAATTACAACACACCGATCAGGCATAACATTATGACCGTTTTCCTATCCCAATATTGTATATATCTCCCTTGTGCCTCTAAAGAAGTTCTAACTCAATGATAGTCTGCCCCCTGTTGGACAAAGGTGAAAAATGAATCATGATGACGCGGACAGGGTTGGCATGCTGCCCTCCTTCTCTCACATTTAGAGAAACGAAACTTAAGAGTCGTCCCCCCTCTCAGTGAGCATCGGTGAAGATGGCTGAGGAGCAGCCTGATCAGGGCGTCGTGTTGGATCACAGTCAGTTCTGCTGCTCAGTGTGTCTGGACCTGCTGAAGGAGCCCGTCACCATCCCATGTGGACACAGCTACTGCAGATGCTGCATCGAGGGTTACTGGGACCAGGGAGATGAGAAGGTCGAGGTCAGCTGCCCTCAGTGCAGGGAGAGCTTCAGCTCACGGCCTGTTCTGAGGAGGAACAACATGCTGGCAGAGGTGACACATTGGCTACATTTTAAATCCATATCTCACTGTTCTGCCATTTCTTTTCAAACTAATTTACTATGTTTCATTTATTTTATTTTCACCTTTCATCAAAAGATAGATTTGTGAACATGCCATTAGATTTTAATGTAACCGATGGCCACGGTTTCCATGTTGTTGCAACTGTGTGTTGTCTTGATGTTCACTAATTGGTACGTCTAGGACAGGCATGTCCAAAGTGCGGCCCGGGGGCCAATCACGGCCCGCGGCCAGATTTCATACGGCCCGCAGCTTCGGTCTTATAATGTATTATTTATGGCCCGCCTGCACTGTCAAACACAATAAATAAATCATAAAACTTGAAACTGTAATTCCTCCTTTCACCAAATGGTGGCAGCACCACTTTAATACTATCAGTCTCTGCATCCGTGCAAAGAAAACGAGGAAAGTTGACAGTGAGGGCCGCCGCTTTCAAGAGAGATGGGAATTACAATACTTCTGCACTGAAAATCAAGGCAATTGTGTTTGTCTAATTTGTAAAGAGACGGTTGTCTTGTTTAAGGATTTCAACGTAAAGAGACACTACCAGACTAAACATGCTAACACGTACGGCAAGCTAACAGGGAGTGACCGTGCTGAAAAGGTGAAGCAGCTCCAAGCTGCACTGGCATCACAACAGCGGTTCTTCACGCACTGCAGTCACGCCATCTGCGCTTCGTCGAGGCACGGTCGCGCTATCTACACTTGAAAATCGAGTGCCCGTCTACATCGCATCGGACGGTAAAGCGTTTGAGCGGCTTTATGGTGCATTCAAGTGCATCCCGTAAACTCGGAAGTCTATATTTTTCTTCTTAATTTCATTTGTTGAAATACATATGTCAGTTATTACTTTGTTATTATTTTTACTACATTCTATTCAATGATTAAAACTAAATGATAGAACAAAATTATTGAAGCACATTCAGAATCCAACTCATTTCTGCATAGTCAGATTTGAAAACTTAATTAAGAAAAGAATCAAATTGTTTTCCGCATACTCTACAGCTACCACTGTGGTGATTTTCAATTTAATTCACTGCATCATTTTCTGATAATGTGATGTTGAATTCATATCCAATGAATGATGTATATGGGCAGATTAAAAAAATAATAAAAAAAATAAACTAATTGTTTTCTGCAAACTCAACCAGATTCGTGTTCTACATGTCCCCAGCTACCACTGTAGTGATTTTCAACTTAATTCACTGCATCATTTTCAAATAAACTTGTGTTGAAATAGGCTCCATGAATGATGAATATGGGCAGATTAAAAAATAAATAAATAAATAAAAACAAATTGTTTTCTGCAAACTCCACCAGATCCTTGTTCTACATGTCTCCAGCTACCACTGTAGTGATTCTCAACTTAATTCACTGCATCATTTTCTGAAAATGTGATGGTGAATTCATACCCAATGAATGATGTATATGGGCAGATTTTAAAAAAAATATAAATAAATAAATAAATCAAATTGTTGAAAATTTGTTGGTAGCTGGGGACATGTAGAACAAGAATCTGGTGGAGTTTGCAGAAAACAATTTGATTTTGTTTTTTTAATTATTTTTTTTAATCTGCCCATATGCATCATTCATTAAGCCAAATTCAACACAAGTTTATTTGAAAATGATGCAGTGAATTAAGTTGAAAATCACTACAGTGGTAGCTGGAGGCGTGTAGAACAAGAATCTGGTGGAGTTTGCAGAAAACAATTTGATTATTTTTTTAATAATTTTTTTAATCTGCCCATATACATCATTCATTGGGTATGATTTCAACACGAGTTTATTTGAAAATGATGCAGTGAATTAAGTTGAAAATCACCACAGTGGTAGCTGGGGATGTGTAGAACAAGAATCTGGTGGAGTTTGCAGAAAACAATTTGTTTTGTTTTTTTAATAATTTTTTTTAATCTGCCCATGTGCATCATTCATTGAGCCAAATTCAACACGAGTTTATCTGAAAATGATGCAGTGAAATATGTTGAAAATCACTACAGTGGTAGCTGGGGGCATGTAGAAGAAGAATCTGGTGGAGTTTGCAGAAAACAATTTGATTAGTTTTTTTAATTATTTTTTTAATCTGCTCATATACATCATTCATGGAGCATACTTTCAACACAAGTTTACTTGAAAATTATGCAGTGAATTAAGTTGAAAATCACCACAGTGGTAGCTGGGGATGTGTAGAACCAGAATCTGGTGGAGTTTGCAGAAAACAATTTGTTTTGTTTTTTTAATTATTTTTTTAATCTGCCCATATACATCATTCATTGGATAAGAATTCAACATCACATTTTAAGAAAGTGATGCAGTGAAATAAATTGAAAATCACCACAGTGGTAGCTGGGGACATGTAGAACACGAATCTGGTTGAGTTTGCAGAAAACAATTAGTTTATTTTTTTTATTTTTTTTTTTAATCTGCTCATATACATCATTCATGGAGCCTATTTCAACACAAGTTTATTTGAAAATGATGCAGTGAATTAAGTTGAAAATCACCACAGTGGTAGCTGGGGACATGTAGAACACGAATCTGGTTGAGTTTGCAGAAAACAATTAGTTTCTTTTTTTTTTATTATTTTTTTAATCTGCCCATATACATCATTCATTGGATATGAATTCAACATCACATTATCAGAAAATGATGCAGTGAATTAAGTTGAAAATCCCCACAGTGGTAGCTGTAGAGTATGCGGAAAACAATTTGATTCTTTTCTTAATTAAGTTTTCAAATCTGACTATGCAGAAATGAGTTGGATTCTGAATGTGCTTCAATAATTTTGTTCTATCATTTAGTTTTAATCATTGAATAGAATGTAGTAAAAATAATAACAAAGTAATAACTGATATATGTATTTCAACAAATGAAATTAAGAAGAAAAATATAGACTTCCGAGTTTACGGGATGCACTTGAATGCACCATAAAGCCGCTCAAACGCTTTACCGTCCGATGCGATGTAGACGGGCACTCGATTTTCAAGTGTAGATAGCGCGACCGTGCCTCGACGAAGCGCAGATGGCGTGACTGCAGTAAAAAACACAGGGTATTGGTAACTACCTGCCATCGTACTCCGAACGAAGCATACGGAGCATACGGTACAGTTCTTGCAATTACTGCACTAATACTGAAAGTCTGATTTTGATGGCAGGGGAGACAGATGCGTGACAGAGAAGAACATCCAGTTTTACTGGACTACCGAGCCGGTAGTATAGTCTGTTAATAGTAGTCTGTTAACGTCACTGAGGTTAACGTGAGGTGGGATTGATGTGGGGCCCCGCTCGGGAGGTTTCCTACTGAGATGATGTCATTGTCATTGTTGTTTATTTTATTTAACCTTTATTTATTCATTTATTTATTATTGGACAATACAGTACAGACAATACAAATATGAACAATATGTATTTGTGTGTGTGTGTGTGTGTGTGTGTGCGCGCGCGGATGTGCGTGTGAGACCTATCATGGTGTTTCCTTTAATAATTTGTTTGTTTACCAGTAAATCGTTAATACAATAATAAAGGAATAATCATAATTAGCACATTGTTATTTATAATACAGTAAGGATATATAAAGAATATATGAAGTAAAATAATGCTTCCATTAATAAGTATTTAAAAAGAAAGTAATAATGATAATAAATAAAACAGACAAAACAAACAGACATATACAAAACAATTAATAATTATAGTGATAATAATGACTATAGTGAAGGATGAGAGATAGTGTTGTTGTTGTTGTTGTTGTTTTCCCCCTCCTGTTGATGTTAAATACAAGAAAAATAACACTGATATGCAGTGTGCCACACGAGAGCAGTCCAGGACAGAAAGGATAAGGACAGGAGGCCGGGAGGGGCAAGGAGACCCCAGGGGAAGGTCCACCGGGTGCGGCCCCACAGGGACCCGAGACCTCCTTTGATTTTTCCAGTGAGTAATGTTCATGTTGTGTTTGGACTTCCAGTTCATGAGGATAGTTTTCTTGGCGATGGTTAGGGCCACTAGTAGAAGTTTATTGCTTGGGTTTGTCAGGGTTAACCTTTATTTTTAACAGGGAGGTCGATCGATTGAAAGCAAGCTGTCTTTTCAGTTCTCTCTGTCATTGCTGTCATTGTCATTTATTTTATTTTATTTTATTTTATTTTTTCAAATATATATTTTTGAGACATTACATAAAACTTTATTCTAATATCAGCAGCCTTTTGAAAGAGCGAGGGGTTGGCGGGGACACGCAGCTCTCACAGCCGGAGGTCCGACCCGGGACTGTTGCCGATGTGAAAGCGATAAAGGCGAGTCGACCCGGGATTTTCGATGTAAAAGCGGTATATAGCCCTGGCTGTATACCGTATATATTGTCAGCCAGGGATATTATTTAACGAACGACAATGTGGTCATTGCTAATTATTTATGAAATTTACATCATTGTTTATCGGGGTCGGAGGTGCAAATTAATAAAATTATATGTGTTTAAGTACGTGTGACGACCACAAAAGTGTCACATTTTGTGTTTTTGAAAAAGAGTAAAAAGAGAAAAATTGTCTTTTATTTTGAATACAATTTATTGTAATCCATTTTGAAAAAAGGTACCCCAAAGAGATTGCATTTATTTTTGCGGTGGTTTATTTTCCTATTCAATGTGTATATTGCAATGTTTGCTCCATGCCAGCAGGGGGCGAGGGCGGGTTCGGTTTTAGTGACTTGCATTGCGTTTTCCCCTCATTACTGCAAGTGCCTTGAAACTGACAAGCCGCGTCCTCATCCCTCTCCTGTTTTCAGGTTTGTAAATGTTCAAATATGCTTTGAAACTAGGATTTAGCCATGCCGGAATGTATTGGGGATGTCTGTGAACTATTTTAGTCAAGTAATTTTCGTCGGAGACTTTTGGCGGTTTTGTTTGAAGTAAGTTTGAAACACGGAGGTGAAGTCTAACCGTTTAAAAGTGTAGTGATCACGCGCTGCCTACATGGTTGTTGAAAGCAACTCAGTTTAATGCACACGCCTCCCCCACGTGAACGTATGCCTCAGTAATGTTTTTGAAACTTACAATGTTGATGTGTAGCGTTTACTTTGCCGTCTGTAAGGTCCCAACCATTCGTTTTGAAGTGTGATTTGGCTAGGAATGTTCATGGAGGAAAGAAAGGTGACTGTTTAAAACGAGTTTTGTTTACATTAAGCACTTTGGGTTTCCAGTGGTAAAATGCAGTACTGTCTTGATTTGAAACGAAGTAAAATACTTTGATGAAGAGTTAAAAAGTAACTTGAACATTATGCTGGTTAATATACCATGGTCTATGTATTTCATTTTTGATAAATAGGTTAAAATACTAAGCTGAAGAGTAAGTGAACATGTATTTTGGAGAAAAGAGATGTATTCTGTTATGGACTTTGTACTGAAGAACATTTTGAGTTTTTGTATTGACATGGACACTGAAATTCATTGAGAATGCTCAAAGGACATTGAACACTGAATATGTTGAATATAAAAAAGAGACATTTAACACAAGAGTGTATTTAAAAGTGAAACTTTAATAAAAATTACTGCAAGTGCCTTGAAACTGACAAGCCGCGTCCTCATCCCTCTCCTGTTTTCAGGAACTTAACTGTTAACCAGGGTGCCGTTGCTACGGTACCCGTTACAGATTTTTGGTGGCCCGTACGGGGATCGGCGTCAGATGCGCAGGCGACAAGTACAACCAGAACCAGCTGTGTGAAGCGTCCCAACACAGTTGATGACACTTCAGCCCATGCACCTGGAGGAAGATTGGGTCCTACATCCGCGATGTCAGCACCTCTTCAGCCCTCCAGACACAACCTACCCTAAACATCCATCGTCTGAGATGCACATGCTGTGCATCCACCACAACGAGTGCCAGTGAAGCAACGTGCCTGTGAAGCGGCGACGGTGCTAAGCAACTGCAACCAGACCTGGAGCCACGGATGAAAGAGCTGCCTGGAGGAGCGACCAACGGCGAGGAAGACGGAAAAGCAGTCATGGCGGACGGTGAGAGAAAAGGCTTGGTGTGGGACATCAAGAAGAGTCTGCTCACCCTGACGGCCGGTGAACTTTTCCAACTAGCTCGCAGTGTTGGTCCTGTACCGGGGAAGGATGCATCCACGCTTGAGGTTGGTGAGGAAGACAGTTGCTTTGAGTACATCCAAGCTTTCATGAACAGTGACACTCTCGTTAAATCTGAGGATTCAGGTATGGCAGTGTTGTTGGAGTTGAATGATACTGTGAATAATGTAATTCAAGTTCGTAATGCTCAGTCTAAGATGATAACAGATGTTGATGAGCATGATCTAAGGGCAGCTACAGAGCTGAGTGAGAATGTGACAACAGATCAGTCAAGTGTAGTTGCTGATGATATGGCGGCCAATGTTTCTAACACTAATATAACCCACACAGCTGAGGTTAGCCCAGATACCCCCCTACCAACTACCATTCCACCACTCACACACACTGACACCACCACACAGAACACTGACACAGTTGAGTTACAGAAAATGCTTTCTAGCTATGCAGAGCTTAGTAACAAAGTCCTTCGATACTTACACAGCCCCACATCACCACTTATCCCCGCACCTACACTAGCACATTCCACATCCCCCCCTGATGTCAAACACACACCTGAACATGCTCATGACAAACATGACCGAGTCGTGCCCCTTCGAGAGCTCTCAATGCTGCGACGTGAGTTCAAGGTCCAAGGCGGGCAGATCGGGGATCAGAAATCAGATCTAAGTTACAATAACATATGCAGACAAATTGATGATGGAGTAAAAGATCGGTTCAGTGAGACAGAAATACTGAGAGGCGTTCTCAGAGTGATCACGCCAGGGCATTTCAAAGACATGCTGATGCACAAGGATGATTTGACAATAGATGAGCTGAAGGGCTTCCTGCAGTCCCACTTAGGTGGGCGAAGCAACACAGAGCTATTCCAAGAGTTGATGTGCACGAAACAAAATGACAGTGAAACCCCCCAACAGTTCTTGTACCGTGTCATCGGTCTGAAACAAAAGATCCTCTTTGCTTCAAAGCATGCTGACACGGAAGTGAAGTACAATGCGAACACAGTTCAAGACATTTTCCTACACACCATATATCAAGGCCTTAGCCACAAACATGATGACATACGCAGAGAACTGAAAACATTGCTTTCTGATAGCAGTGTGTCTGATGAGACAATTCTGAAACAAATGATGAAGATA
The DNA here is from genome assembly GCF_022458985.1 of Mugil cephalus. Taxonomy (NCBI): domain Eukaryota; kingdom Metazoa; phylum Chordata; class Actinopteri; order Mugiliformes; family Mugilidae; genus Mugil; species Mugil cephalus. The sequence continues at coordinate 48,803,545 of NC_061770.1, forward strand.
ACAAGCACAGAGAATGAGCGACAGAGACGTCTGGGACCAGATGTGAAACCGAAACAAGTAAGCGTGCAAAGCACTGAGCTAGTGGAGGTTGGAGTCGCAGCTGCACAGGGCAGAGGTGCAAAGAAAGATGCTCCAGGTAAACAGCCAAAGGCTAATGCACTCCAGCAGTTAACTGAAAAAGTGACAGAGTTAATGACTAAGGTTGAGTTACTGCAACGGCCACAGCAGGCTCACAACTCCGAGCCCTGCCACCACTGCAAAGCTCAAGTGGAACAAAAGAAACCCAAGTTATATAGCTGTGTTAACTGTCTCGCAAAGAATCTCCCAGGTTGCACTCACTGTTTTAACTGCGGTGAAGGCGGCCACAGAGCAGCAGGTTGCCTGAAGTCAAAGCCGAAGCGTCAGGAAAACTGGAGCCGGTCGCTGCAACGGGACAACCAGTGACCGGGTCTCATGTTAAGTCCCACAGTGTGAAGTGCGATGTATTTAGCTCTGAGAGTCATACAAAGGAGAGTATGCTGAACAGAAGACCTAAAGTATACGATGAAAGTGACCCCCAATCTCCCCTCTCCCTACCCACTCAAACAAGCAGGCGCCTAGCCAAGTTCATAGGTGCCAAAGCCCTCGCACGATGTGACCTGAATGGCCTGACAGTCGATACACTGTTAGACACCGGAGCTCAAGTGAGCATGATAGATCGAAGCTGGAAGAAGAAGTATATACCGGATGCACCGGTGAGGCCCCTCAGTGAGATCTTTGATGATGAAGAGCTGGAAATACAAGCTGTGAATGGAGGAGTCCTTCCTTTTGATGGCTGGGTCCTCATCGCAGTCAGCTTTGCCGGAAATTGGACTCTTAGCCAGTCTATAATGGTGCCTTTCCTCATCAGTAGCATTAACCTTGAACGACCAATCCTTGGATTCAATGTGCTAGAGGAAGTGGTTCAGGATAGACCAGCAGAGCTCCTCCCAGCCCTCACCACACTCCTCTCTGACTCCATATCTGCCTCTGTGGATCAAGTGGAGCTTCTGGTGAACTTCATTCAGACAGGCAAACCCGCCACGTGTCCCAAGCTATTGAGAACGGGCAACCACGATACTGCAGTTGCAGCTGGTCAAGTTGCCTGGGTTAAGTGTCAGGTCCCCTCAGCTGTAGATCTGTCAGACCCTCTCCTCTTGTTTGAACCTGAAGAAAACAACGCTCATCTTACAGAACTTGAGATTGGGGAGGGCCTGCTCGAAATGCAATCTGTGAAGCGACCTTATGTGACCATACCAGTAAGAAATTGCACAAAGCACCCTGTGATCATTCCAAGAAAGACTGTTCTAGGAAGTGTCCAGGCCGTTGCTAGGGTGATTGAGACCAACCCACAGGAACTGTCCAGGCCCAAAGTAGTAGCCAATGCCGCAACAACACCAGCTGTGCAGACTGCTCCAGGCCTGTGGCAGCCTCCAGTGGACCTCAGCCACCTTAATGAAGAAGAACAAGACAAAGTGAAGAAAATGCTGCGGGAAGAATCAGCTGCTTTCGCTCAAGATAGCCACGATATCGGCTGTATTCCCAGTTTGCAGATGTCGATCAACCTCAAGGACGAGATTCCAGTGCAGAGAGCGTACTCCTCTGTCCCCAAGCCACTGTTTAAAGAGGTGAAAGAGTATGTGCAAGACTTGTTGATGAAAGGCTGGATTGTGAAGTCAAAGTCCTCTTATGCAGCGCCAGTGGTCTGCGTCCGAAAAAAAGATGGTACGCTCCGCCTCTGCATAGATTATCGTCTCTTGAATCAGAAAACCATCCCTGATCGACATCCTCTACCTAGGATACAAGACCTGACTGACACCCTTGGTGGCTATTCCTGGTTTAGCATCCTCGACCAAGGAAAAGCCTACCATCAAGGTTTCGTTGCCAAAGACTCTCAACACCTCACCGCTTTCATTACTCCCTGGGGACTGTATGAATGGGTCCGCATCCCATTTGGCCTCTCAAACGCCCCCGCAGCCTTCCAGCGGAGTATGGAAGAGATGCTAGGTCCCTTGAGAGATGACTACTGTCTCCCGTACCTTGACGATGTGCTTTGCTATGCGAAAACCTTTGATGAGCACGTGGAAGGGGTTCGCAAAGTACTACGAGCACTTCAGAGGCATGGGGTGAAGCTAAGACCTGAAAAGTGTGAGCTGTTTCGCCGAGAAGTGAGATATGTGGGTCGTCTTGTGTCAGCTCAAGGAGTGAGGATCGATCCCAAAGACCTGGATGCAGTGCAATCATTAGCCAGCAGGACGCCACGGACAGTTGGAGATGTGAGAAAGCTCACCGGTTTCCTGGGCTATTACCGCTCCTACATCCAGGACTTTTCAAGGATAGCGAAACCCATCTATGAGCTACTACAAGTCAAGCCAGGACAAGCAGCTGCAGAGCGTGGTAGAGGCAAAGGTCCACAACTACCGTCCAGAACACCTGTAGAGTGGGCTGCCGAACACCAGCAAGCCCTTGACCGACTTGTTTCTCTCCTTGTTAGCCCCCCTGTGTTGGCGTACCCCAACTTCAACGAACCTTTCGTACTGCACACAGACGCTTCAGACCGGGGACTGGGCGCAATCCTTTACCAACACCAGGATGGCAAGTTGAGAGTCATCGGGTACGGCTCTAGGACTTTAACTCCAGCTGAGCGAAACTATCATCTGCACAGTGGAAAACTAGAGTTCCTTGCCCTGAAGTGGGCTGTGTGTGAAAAGTTCAGAGACTACCTGTTCTATGCACCCCACTTCACGATATACACAGACAACAATCCCCTTACCTATGTAATGACCACAGCAAAGCTAAACGCTGTAGGCCATCGGTGGGTTGGGGAACTCTCAGATTTCAGATTTGACATAAAGTACAGACCTGGCAAGTCCAACATAGACGCTGACACGCTGTCACGTCTCCCGTTAGACATTGAAGCGTACAGTGAGTCCTGCACCAAAGAGTGTTCTGAAGACGTGGTTCGCGCTGTCTGGGATGGGAGTAAAGTAGCCAAGCAGAAAGATGTAGCCTGGGTTGCAGCTCTGAACATCAACTCCCTAGCCGACCCGTCTTTTCCCTTTGATGACTTGAAAGCAATTAGTCATGATGAGCTTGCGGAAGCGCAACGTGCAGACGAAGCCATCAGTGAAATGATTAAGTTGAAACAGGCAGGTACACCCTTAACTGATGAGATACGGAGAGCCGCGAGTGGAGCTACTAAAAGACTGTTCCATGAATGGGGAAAGCTCGTTTTGGAAGATGGTATCCTGTACAGGCGTGCCAATGGCAGAAAGCAGTTGGTGCTCCCCGCCAAGTACAAAGACCTTGTCTTGAAGAAACTCCACAATGACATGGCTCACGTTGGCACAGAAAGGGTCCTGAACCTTGCCAGAGAGAGATTCTATTGGCCATTCATGGCAAAAGAGATCGAAGACCATATCACTAAGAAATGCCCGTGCATAAAGTCAAAGAAGCCAGTTACTCATGTTCGCGCCCCGATGGGTAGTATCACATCAAGCTCACCTCTAGAGTTGGTGTGCATCGACTACTTACATCTGGAGACCAGCCGTGGTGGCTATGAGTATATCCTAGTGGTCGTTGATCATTTTACAAGATTCGCACAGGCTTACCCCACAAGGAATAAAAGTGGAAAGACAGCGGCCGAGCGCATCTTCAATGACTTCGTCCTCCGCTTTGGATATCCCTCAAAGTTGCACCACGACCAAGGCCGTGAATTTGAGAACGAGCTGTTCCGTACTCTCCAGCAGCTGTCAGGCATTCGCCACTCCAGAACCACGCCCTATCATCCCCAGGGAAACCCGGCGGAGCGGTTCAATCGGACGATCCTGCAGATGTTGAGGACGTTGACCGACAAAGAAAAAGAACGATGGAAAGATCAGATCCCGAGAGTTGTGCATGCGTACAATTGTACTCGCCATGAGTCGACAGGCTTCTCGCCCTTCTTTCTCCTGTATGGCCGTCATCCTCGTCTTCCCGTTGATCTGCTCTTCGGATTGCTTGAAGACACAGAGCCTGACTCACCGAAAGGATACGCGAAGAAGTGGGCGAAGCAGATGTCTGAAGCCTATCGAATTGCCAGTGAGAACAGCAAGCAGGCCAGTGCCAAAGGCAAAGTGCTCTATGACAAGAGAGCAAGAGGAGTGGTGCTACAGCCTGGCGATCGAGTCTTAGTCCGGAACCTCAGTGAGCGTGGTGGACCAGGAAAGCTACGATCCTACTGGGAGAAGGCCATCTACGTCGTGAAAGAACAGTTTGCTGATAACCCAGTGTACGTAGTGTATCCCGAGTCTGGGGACCAGAAAAAGACAAGGACGCTCCATCGCAATCTGCTCTTACTCGTGAATGACCTTCCAGTCGAAGAGCCTCCACGACAGACTGCTCCTGAGAAGGCAACCCAGAAAAGGAGACGACAGACCCGACGTACCACCCCAGAGCGTGCAGACCCACCGCAGGCAGATTCAGACTCTGACTCGAACTCCGACTCTGATGGTCCCCGTTACTGGCTGAGAATACCAGCTGAGAGGATACAGGAGGTCCCAACGGTAGTCCCACCTCAACGACCAGCCATCACAGTGAGTCGCCCAATTCCAGTACCTGTACGAGAAGAGGTGCGAGTTGACGTAGACTACTTACCTGAAACGGATCCGGTACCTGTAAGAGAAGCAGAGACGGTAGAACCTGAACAGGATGAAGTTCAGTCTGATGATGCGAGACCCGAGGAGCAAGATGGATATGCTGAGGCTCCAGAGCCCGTCCAGGAAGAGCAACCTCTAGTCAATGCAATGCCGGACCAACAGACAGAGGTCAGGAGGTCAAGTCGAGACAGACAACCTAGACAGATCTTGACCTATGAGAGACTTGGTCAGCCCACACTGACGACACAAGCTAGAGTTAACATGGCGAACACTGACTTACACTCACCTGCTTACACCACACCTCACACTACACAACCCCTGCACCCATTCATTCCCTACGCAACACCAACATATCCCTTCAACCCCTATTCCACACCTTATCCCCCCTTTACATACATACCTTACCCCTTCCCATCACACCCATATATCTTTCCTGTCACCTGTTAGAGAAAGAGAACTTTAGTTCATTAGAGTTGAGTAGAAAATGGTGGGACCCATTTCTTTTTGTCGGGGAGTGTGTGACGACCACAAAAGTGTCACATTTTGTGTTTTTGAAAAAGAGTAAAAAGAGAAAAATTGTCTTTTATTTTGAATACAATTTATTGTAATCCATTTTGAAAAAAGGTACCCCAAAGAGATTGCATTTATTTTTGCGGTGGTTTATTTTCCTATTCAATGTGTATATTGCAATGTTTGCTCCATGCCAGCAGGGGGCGAGGGCGGGTTCGGTTTTAGTGACTTGCATTGCGTTTTCCCCTCATTACTGCAAGTGCCTTGAAACTGACAAGCCGCGTCCTCATCCCTCTCCTGTTTTCAGGTTTGTAAATGTTCAAATATGCTTTGAAACTAGGATTTAGCCATGCCGGAATGTATTGGGGATGTCTGTGAACTATTTTAGTCAAGTAATTTTCGTCGGAGACTTTTGGCGGTTTTGTTTGAAGTAAGTTTGAAACACGGAGGTGAAGTCTAACCGTTTAAAAGTGTAGTGATCACGCGCTGCCTACATGGTTGTTGAAAGCAACTCAGTTTAATGCACACGCCTCCCCCACGTGAACGTATGCCTCAGTAATGTTTTTGAAACTTACAATGTTGATGTGTAGCGTTTACTTTGCCGTCTGTAAGGTCCCAACCATTCGTTTTGAAGTGTGATTTGGCTAGGAATGTTCATGGAGGAAAGAAAGGTGACTGTTTAAAACGAGTTTTGTTTACATTAAGCACTTTGGGTTTCCAGTGGTAAAATGCAGTACTGTCTTGATTTGAAACGAAGTAAAATACTTTGATGAAGAGTTAAAAAGTAACTTGAACATTATGCTGGTTAATATACCATGGTCTATGTATTTCATTTTTGATAAATAGGTTAAAATACTAAGCTGAAGAGTAAGTGAACATGTATTTTGGAGAAAAGAGATGTATTCTGTTATGGACTTTGTACTGAAGAACATTTTGAGTTTTTGTATTGACATGGACACTGAAATTCATTGAGAATGCTCAAAGGACATTGAACACTGAATATGTTGAATATAAAAAAGAGACATTTAACACAAGAGTGTATTTAAAAGTGAAACTTTAATAAAAATTACTGCAAGTGCCTTGAAACTGACAAGCCGCGTCCTCATCCCTCTCCTGTTTTCAGGAACTTAACTGTTAACCAGGGTGCCGTTGCTACGGTACCCGTTACATACGTGTCTATGCAATTCTACTACAACTTCCTTGTGAAACCTGCTAAAAAAAATCCAAATTATTAGACATATTTAAACTTAAAGAAAAAAAAAGAAAAGAAAAGTAGCGCAATAGTTACTATCCCTGGTAACTAGTTACTGTTATAATAGAGTAATTCAGTTACTAATTCAGTTACTTTTTAAGAGAAGTAACTAGTAACTATAACTAATTGCTTTTTAAAAGTAACGTGCCCAACACTGATAAGCGTAAATCTGTAACTGTTTTGGTTTCTTTTGGTTCAGTTTTTGTGATTATTCTCTGTGTTACAGAATTAATAATTCTACAATAAATCTCCAAAGTGTTACATGTGCATCTAAGTGTCTTTTCTCCACTATACCATTTTCATTCAGCTGAATGACCTGACATAAATAAAGCACCGGACATATTTAGTAACAGCTGCAGTTGCATTTCAGTTTATTTTGAGCTCAGCTGATTCTAGTAAGTCCACATTGCATTTCTACATATTTCCTGTTTGTTTCTTGTTCGCTCCTCTCATTTTGC